>NC_058411.1:25704618-25725781 GCF_002201575.2 Neomonachus schauinslandi | reverse complement strand
GTGTGTGTGTGTGTGTGTGTGTGTGTGATGAGACCCACTTCATTTAGTATATAAATGCTTTTGTGCCTGCTGGGCTAAACTCTGAGGATACAACAATGAATGAGATACAGTAATTTGTGGGTCAAGATAGGCAAATAAACCTGCAGTTATAATACAATACAAATCATGGCATGAAGCTCTTTCAGCTCTACCGCTATGCTTTTTTTAAAGATTTTATTTATTTAGAGAGAGAGGGAAGGAGAAGGCTGGGGTGGGGTGGGGGGAGAGGCAGAGGCAGAGGGAGAAGTAGACTCACCGCTGAGTGGAGAGCTCAATCCCAGGACCCCGAGATCATGACCTGAGCCGAAGGCAGACACTTAACCAACCGGCTGAGCCACCCAGGTGCCCCGCTACCGCCACACTCTTGAAGCAGTTTAATGACAAGGCTCTTTACAGCTAAGGGAGATTGTTTATAAAAAATAAATTTGACATTGGGAAGTAAAGTGCAAGGTGGTAGCGACAGGATTTCAGGATCCTGCTGTGCTGAAGTTGTTTGAAGGACCTTCTTAGAGCCAATGATAAAACACCAAATTAAGCTTCTGATCTTTCCGTTTCCATGTTGGGGGTAATCCCTGCCTCCTGGCATAGTTATTTGCTGGTTGTATTTTCCCAAGCAGCAATGATAAACCTTGGTACCATGTTAAGAAAAGTAAAGGCCATGTGAAAACCCACAAGACCCAGTCCGCAGAGGGCTACATTTGTAGAAATGGAAAATTCGTGGTCTGCTGTATGTGGAGAGTGTCTTGTCCTTAAGGAACTGATAACACATGCATACGCAGAGGCAGATGCCAGTTTATGATTGATCTGGTAGAGGACTTGAGGGCTCACGCTGGATGCCGGCATCTTATTTTTTTCATTAACCTGTGTTGTCTTTTCAACATCTACTAAAACTTCACCATCCTTAAATATCAGTTTGTTTGATTTTGTGGTTCCACGATGGAGGTGGAAATTACTGCACACATGGTCATTAAATGCTGATTTAGGGAGAACGGTGTCACTACCTTGAGGTTCAGGAGAAGATGCCCCCAGAGAGGATCCTTCAGGCTGAAGCCTCCTCTTATTACTGTTTTTGATTCCAGACTCCTGAGTGGAATTCCTAGCTGTTGACTTGGGCTAGAGTGTATGATCCAATGTCTTCTTTTGCCCACCAGGCCTTAGGCCTCAGGCCTAGACCAAAGCCATCTAGTCAGACCTCCCCCCCAGGCCCACCCCCTAATCTTGATCCTCAGACCATTCTTTTTTTTTTTTTAAAGATTTTGTTTATTTATTTGACAGAGAGAGACACAGCCAGAGAGGGAACACAACCAGGGAGAGTGGGAGAGGGAGAAGCAGGCTTCCTGTGGAGCAGGGAGCCCGATGCGGGGCTCGATCCCAGGACCCTGGGATCATGACCTGAGCCGAAGGCAGACGCTTAACGACTGAGCCACCCAGGCGCCCCCAGACCATTCTTTTGAGGAGAGGCATGGAAAGATAAATCTAAGAAAAGGTTTATTTGCACTAAGGCCCACTCTCTGACCTTCCCTTCTTAAAATGCCAGGCAGCGGGGCGCCTGGGTGGCTCAGTTGTTAAACATCTGCCTTCGGCTCAGGTCATGATCCCAGGGTCCTGGGATCGAGCCCCGCATCGGGCTCCCTGCTCCGCGGGAAGCCTGCTTCTCCCTCTCCCTCTCCCACTCCTCTGCGTGTGTTCCTGCTCTCGCTATCTCTCTCTCTCTGTTAAATAAATAAATAAAATCTAAAAAAAAAAAAAAAATGCCAGGCAGCACCATCTTGCCTTACCAGTTGCATGGGAAGATATATCCAAAAGAGGGCTGATCCAAGAAGAGACCATGAACAATGAACACATAAACTCAAGAGCTTTTATTGTCAGATTACAAAGCAGGTCTCCAGCTCCAAAGCCCAGCACTCTTCCTGCGCCTTAGGAGGGAAGTGAGAGGAGCCCAGCAATGGCGTATCCTGCATCCCAGACTTGGTACCTGTCGCCTGACTGCCGAGGCTCTCCACAAGTTTTAATTTTCCTTAATAGCCCCTTTCACCCCAGCCCACAAAAACAGCACTAGATTTCTCTACCTACACCACAATTGTGACATAGCACTACTCTTATCGGAACCCTTGAGCAAGCTTACTGTTATGTCTTAGGTCAAGAGCAGAATCTTTAGTCTGGCATTCAAGGATCTCCCCGAGCCATTTTTCTTTCTTTTCCTATCTTTTATTGTTTTGAGCTTTAGCCAAATTAGACTGCTTCCTGTTTTTCAGACATTCTTCCTGCTTATCTGTCTCTGCATTTTCACTTACGCTTTTTTGCTCTAGGAACCACCACCACCCCGCCCCCCTCACAGCAATCCTCCTACCTGTCCTTTTAGGCCCAGCTCGGGGGTCTTCTTGGAATTTCCTTCGCTTTTTTCTTAGGGCAGTTATCACTTTCTAGAGGCCTTAAATATTGCTATCTGTTAGGTGTCTTTTCTCACTAGGATTACCAGTTCCTTCATGGCTTGAGGGCAGGGGCCACATTTTAATCTGTGTATCCCCTTAGGGTTTTTAAATTTATTTTAATTCAGTTAATTAACATTATAGTGTATTATTAGTTTCAGAGGTAGAGTTCAGTGATTCATCAGTCTTAAACTAACCCTAACCCCCAGTGCTCATGACATCCCATGCCCTCCTTAATGCCCATCACCCATTTACCCCGTTCCCCCCATCCCCCTCCCTGTACCCTTAGGATTTTACCCGAGGCCTTGCTTATGATGGGCAATGCAGTGGATATTTATTGGATTATCTCTGAGGTTTGGACTTCTTTTGAGCATTCAGGTGTGCAGCATTTCTAGAGCATGCCAACTACAGCTACAGTGATCTAGTTAGGCCTGGCCCTGGATCCTCTTTGGATACCAAAAGGTTATGTATCTGGGTGGGTGGTGGGTATATTCTGGGAAGCCATCAGGGCAATGCCATCATATTTTAATTATAGCCCTGGCAGCAGCACTCCTTTTAGCAAGCGGCAGTAACAAGCAGTAACACTTGGGCGGGCCAGCTGCCGGAAATTGGCCTCCCTCTCTGTGTTTCTCCTACCCCCTTTTCAATCCATCACCTGTATTTATTCCCGCTATAATTTAAACACCTGTCTAGATGGAATGTGTGCAATGTGTCCTTACCCCACACATTCAGATATTTGCTCACCTGCCTTGTTCGGAAGGCTGGCTCTAAAATAAACAGCGTTTTGGTATTAAAAGAAAAAGTGCACCGAGGTCACTGTGGCAATGGACATGAAGAAGGGAACGGGAGTGGAACCTCTTGATAAGCTGCTCCAGGAGAGTGGGAGCAGAGGAGGAGGAGGAGGAGGACAGCAAGGGGTGAAGCATCTGCCTAAGGCTTAGGCAGCAGTGGGATCCTGTGAGGAGGTTTTCCCACAGGCAATCATTCACTTAGCTGACCAGCTAGAGAAAGGTAGGGGTGGAAGAATATAAACAAGCTGATTGTTTTTAGGCTTAAATGCCTTGGTTATTTTTTAACGACCACTGTTTCTCAAGGCAGCATCACAAGTAGACTCGGAATTTTCTGAACCTTGTTCTAAACCATTTTATCCACGTTTGCATCCTTGGCAAATTGAATGATTACCCATGTCAACATTTGAACATCCGGACAACATTGAGAAATAGTAAAATCTAATTAATATTTTCCAAAATCTCTAATAATTAAGGATAACTGGGACTGTTTCCTACTAGTTTTAAAACTAGAAAATGGATTTTCTTTCTTTTTAAAGATTTTATATTTGTCAGGGAAAGAGAGAGAGAGAAAAAGCACAAGCAGAGGGAGCAGCCTAGATTTAGTAGCATAGACTCTGGTTATTGACCCAGAGAAGCCACCTGGCCCATTTTTCCTAACAAAAAATGATGAGCTATCTCTTTTGTTACTGGTGCTATGTCTTTATGTGCCGTAATTCTATCCTTCTTTAAAATTCCTTAGCATGAAATGTTCATCATAATGAAAATCATATATATATATGCCATTTTCTACTTTCTCTTCATCTAATGAAACTTTGTTTACCTGGAGAAATATGGATGGACAGAGAAGCAGATGCAACCTGGTGACAGCCGTATTCATCATCCTTCTGTCCTGTTCAGGAGGAACCTCCAGATGTGAAGCCTAACTGGCTTGTGTAGTTTAAGGCCTGGCCCAATGCTGGGAGATTTACCCTGCCCTTAGATCTTTCCTAGTCAACGCAAGGTGCTTCTAGGGCCCCAGTTGATGCTTGGGTCCATTTGTGTTCAGTGATGACTCCTGCCCATCCTGGGAAAAACTGGGAAACTGAAAGGAAGAACCAGAGGCTTTCTTAAGTCATTTAATCTAGAAATGATTTGCTTGGGCCAAACTCTAGCAAGGCAGAAGTCTGTACACATAAGATTCAGCCAGATCTGGTGGAGGCTTCAGAGCCTTCACAGCCATGTGGCTGTCGCTGCTGTATTAGGTGATACAGACTCTAGAATGTTTTCATCATCACAATACATCCTATTGGATTGTCCTGTTTTAGAACAGGGGTTGCAAATAGGTTCATCTCCTTTGTTACTTCTGATTGATTGGCATTGGCTGTCTGGAGGACTGTGTAAAGAAGATTCTGAGGCCGTATCTAAGTGAGCCCCGAATTGTTTAATTATTTACTAGCAATGTATGTCCTAGGAAGGCTGAGCTGGGTGGGTGGGGGTAGTTGTGGCATAGGTCCTGAGTGTCTTCTAGATAAAACCACAGAAGTAAGAATAGAATATTTAAAATAGAGGGTCAGTTGTTATTATTTAAAGAGACAGGTTATATTTTTAGCAGGAATCCTTTGGAAAGAAAGATGAGAAGCTTTAAAAGTTTTGTTATTCTTTATATAATCTCTCATTTAAGTAGTGGTCCCTTTTGCTATTTTCAAAATAAATTAACAATGATGCTTTGCTTTTGTGTAGAAGGAAATCACAATAGCCACCATTTTTTGGTTTATCCATGAAATAAGGAATTGATGTTACATGTAAAAACAAAACCCACCAGGGCGCCTGGGTGGCTCATTCGGTTAAGCGTCTGCCTTCGGCTCAGGTCATGATCCCAGGGTCCTGGGATCGAGCCCCGCATTGGGCTCCCTGCTCAGCTTCTGCTTCTCCCTCTCCCTCTGCCTGCCGCTCCCCCTGCTTGTGCTATCTCTAGCTCTCTGTCAAGTAAATAAATAAAATCTTAAAAAAAAAAGAAACCCACCAGGAATCTAAAATTAGTTTCATGTTCATGCCACCTTTTACTATACCTGCTAAGAATCAGAACTGATTGAGGATGGGTTTTGGTTTTTTTTTCCACTTCTTTAATATGCTCTGGTGAAGGATATTAACAACACACATATTGTTAACAAATGGGGAATAAAATTTAAGGCAAAAAAGGAAAAGCTGGTGTAGTTTGGTATAATCAATTCCTGTATAATCACTGTTGTCAGAATTTGAGTATCTAATTATATTTTCAAAAATCTCTAATAATTAAGGATAATTAAGGGTAACTGGGACTGTTTCCTACTAGTTTTAAAACTAGAAAATAGATTTTCTTTCTTTTTAAAGATTTTATATATTTGTCAGGGAAAGAGAGAGAGAGAGAAAGCACAAGCAGGGGGAGAAGCAGGTAGAAGGAGAAGCAGGCTTCCCGCTGAGCAGGGAGCCCGATGCGGGGCTCAATCCCAGGACCCTGGGATCATGACCTGAGCAGAAGGCAGACACTTAACCAACTGAGCCACCCAGGCGTCCCTAGAAAATGGATTTTAAAACAAGAGTACCAATTCTGCAACTGTTATGTAACCTTGAGCAAATTAATTACTATAAACTTTCTGAGCCTTAGTTTCTCCATCTCTGAAAGGGAGTATAACAGTATCTGCTTCCATGTATAACGGTATCTGCTTCCATGAGTAATGGGTAAGGAGTGAGATATAAAACCTCACTTATAAGTGCTTGACATTAGTACTGCAAGACCTCAAATATTAAACCATGTCATTTGGGAAAAGTACACCACATGCACTTGGAGGAGAACGGTCCCTGTTCTCATCTTGGCCCTGCACTTAGTGGGTATTTTTAGTGCAATTGTGATTTTTGTGCAATTGCTTACCCTTAGAGTTATCTAATTTTAGTTTCATCTTTTGTAAAATGGGGGTAACAGTAGAACCTGCTTCAGAGGGCTTTCTCAGGATTACACAAGATAATACACATCAAGACAATGCAAGGACATCTGATACATGGCACACGGTGAACATTCAGTAACTTAGCTATTATGATGAAAATGATGATGTTTAAATTAGGGGTGGCCTTGCCAAAAGAGAGAAGATTCAACAAATCTGATATTTCTTCTCCTTCCCATTCACTAATCTCTAAACCATACAGTTTATACTAAACATGGTAAAGTGTGTACATTTTGTTTATTTTATTGCTGTTCCACTATAAATTATTAATAAGCCTCTTTTATTAGGGTTTTGGCACACTGACGGAGGCAGTAATTGGAGAAGCTGTTAGTTATCATAAAGACCTTTCTTACTCTGTAGTGTTTTTATAAGCTGCAAGCTCATGTCTAATTTGAAAGGCCTGATGTTTACGGCCAGGGAGCAGGGCAAGAAGGAAGAAGGCTCAGTGTGGGGCAGGAGTGCATTCAGTCCTACAGGGAGCAGTTTGACTGTCTGACAACCTGACCTCTGTTGCCCCCGAGGTGCAGGAAGAAGGCAAGGCTCTTCAAAGACTCCAGGGACCAGAGAATACTACCGTAACCTGCTCCTGTATCTTCCCTCCCCACCCTTTCTCTAGTCCCTATGTGTCTTCTTCCCCTGATAGCAGCAGAAGGGGGTCAGAAATGATAAGCCAAGGTTAGCTTCTGAGGCTTCTTCTAAAGACAGGCCCACACTGGAGGGCACAGCCCAAGTGTCCTGGATCCCAGCCTCCACAAGCACCAGGAATCATTCCTGACCTATGGAAAACGCTTTCTTCCCCAGAAATATATTTGAGTCCTTTGGTGTGAAGACCTAGTCCTGGGTTGTTTTCACGTACTGAGTTCTCTAATTAGGGATGAGGCGCTGTGCAGTTGCCAAAAATGATTTATGTTTCTTTCAGAATGTTCAGATGAGGGGCACCTGGGTGGCTTAGTCAGTTAAGCGTCTGCCTTCAGCTCAGGTCATGATCCTGCGGTCCTGGGATCGAGCCCTGCCTCAGGCTTCCTGCTCAGCGGAGGGGCCTGCTTCTCTCTCTGCCCCTCCCCCCATCTTGCCCCACCTCGCTCATGCTTGCTCTCTCAATCTCGCAAATAAATAAATAAATAAATAAATAAAATAAACTTAAAAAAAAAAATTTTCGGTTGAAGAAAACATGACAATGCTCCAGAATTCTTCTATTTATAAATGTCAAAATTACTAGGTTCTTAGGACATTTTTCTAGGAGAATACTTTTCCTGGAATGTCCATCTCCTATGCCACTTGGCTCTGGCGTCTCACACCCAACACCCTCCATTCGGCCCTGTGCCCTCCCTCTTTTCAGCGTCCTCTCCCTGTGCAACTGATTTTGAAATGTTTTTCCAAATGTCCTTTCTTTTCTGACTTCATTCTCATCTCACAGGTTTTAACTCACCTCACATCTGTATATCTCATGATAACTTATGTTTTCTCTTTTGGATTATAAAAGTAATCCATGCCCTTCACAACTATATATCTGTGTGTACGTGTGTTGAAGGAAACTTGGATCTGCTTTCTGTAGTTTCAGAGTGTGATTTTTTTTTTCTTTAACTTGAGATATCAGCATGGCTCTATATCATTAAGAATTCTTCGAAAAATTGTAATGGACACATAATACTCCCTCATATGGACAGAGCAAAATTTACTTAACAACACTGCTAGCCATTTTGATCTTCCCATTTTCCAATATTAAAATCAATGCTTGTTTTCAAAAATCTGTTCACAGTGTAGTGTTATGAGTAAGAAGATGGGCTTTGGAGTTCCAAAGACCATGGTCCAGATTCTAGTTTGGCCATTTGTTCCTAGGCCTCAGTTTCCTTCTTTGTAAATGGGGATTATAATGGTACCTACCAACAGAATTATGACAGTTTAAAACAGGATGTATATAATGTACTCATTTACACAGAGCTTCAGACATTGTAAGTTCTGCTAAATAGTAACTGCAGTTATAATAGTCACCATCGTTAATCATGGGCAATTAGTTTTTAGCACAGTTGCTAGAAGTTAGATGGTAGTACAAATACTTTGATACCTTTAATAATATATTGCCAAATTCTGGAAAGATTCTACCAATTTATAGTCACATAAATAGTATAAGTACATATCTAATATCACGCCTTGCCATTATTAGGTAGTATATTTTTTATTATTGTATATCCATGTATACACAAAAATGTTACCTTGTAATTTACATTTCTTTGATTGCCAGTGGAAATGACTAGTTTTAAATATTTAGTTGACTAATTATATTCCTTTTTTGTAAATTGTTTATTAGGGTCAGTGCCCATTTTTCTTTTGCCTGTGCATCTTTTTTCTAAATCAATGAGTTCTTTATATGTCATAAGAATCATTCTTCTTGGGCGCCTGGGCGGCTCAGTTGGTTAAGCGACTGCCTTCGGCTCAGGTCATGATCCTGGAGTCCCGGGATCGAGTCCCGCATCGGGCTCCCTGCTCGGCGGGGAGTCTGCTTCTCCCTCTGACCCTCCTCCCTCTCATGCTCTCTGTATCTCATTCTCTCTGTCTCAAATAAATAAATAAAATCTTTAAAAAAAAAAAAAAAAAGAATCATTCTTCTTATGTATAACTAAAATATATTGCGCATTTAGAAGTTGCAGATGAGGAAACAGGGCCAGAGAGGCTAAGTAGTTTGCCTAGTGTTTCAGACCCTTGCCTGGCACAGAGTAAATACGCAGTAAACCCTTCCTGTCTTTGTTACTAATCTTTGTATTTCATGGCACCTGGCACAGTCCAGCACTTTGCACACAGTAGGGGCAGAATACATATGTGGTGACTTCTGTTGACACCAGCCACCCTCACTTCTCCTCTTTGGTGTGCACAGAAGCCAACCTTTAATAGGTGCCTTGGTCACAGCCACTGTTTTAGCTCAGATGAATCGGCATCTCCTGAACTTGACTTCATTTTCTCCATCTGTTTTTAATGATACTTTCCGAAAACGCTGTAAAATCAGGTTATTTCCCCTCACTTCATTTCTAGGTAACAAACCTGAATTTGGCAAGTGGCGTCATAAACAGAAGCAGTGCTTCAACCCCCCCCCACCCTTCGGCCTGTCATCAGTCCTAGTGGCCCGACATGGTCAATACAGTCAGACCCCCAAGCTCCTGAGAGCCACTCCACCCCTCCTGGAAGCAGGTATGTGAAGGGTTGTGGAGTCATCGTTTTGGGTCACAGACAGCCTGGGTCTGAAGAGAGTCTTTCCCACCTTGAACTCCCTGCACTGATGCCTGGGAGACAGGTACCTTTCCGTCTGTCTTAGTACTCTGGCACTTGAATAGAGGGCCTCGTTTTACTCATAAGACAGTTTGTGGGCAAATCAAAGGCAAAGGAAATTTCTGATACAGTTCAGTAAGCTCACTTCGGGGTGAAAGAGGAAGAATTTGTCCTGTGTTCAATCCTTGCCTGTAGTCTACATTTTCTTGGTTTGACTTTTGACATTTTCTCCTTGTCTCCTCATTCTTGTTTATACCTTGTACTACATTTGCATTTCAGTAACTTTGGACTCTTTTTTTTTTTTGAAGGACATATTTGTTTTTTATATTTTCATCTAGGTTATGTAATAAAACTCAAAACAGTCTCCCTAGACAATGCTCATTTGGGAAGTGGGAAGGAAATGTCCTTTATGTAGTTGAGCAGAGTGGCAGAGGATAAAATCCAAATAGATTCTGGCCACAAAGTAAGCAACTTCTGAATTAGAAAAGAAGCCACTGTATTGAATTCTAGTCTTGATCCATATTTTAAGTCCCCTATTTAAAAAAAAAACGTAAGAAATGGATTCCCAGTACATCTTGCATTAGTGGCTATTCAAAATGGGTTTAATTGCATCTGTCCCTGAGTGAAGTGAGCTAGAGAGGACTGTGACTGTTACGATGAAGTATTCTGTTCCTTCCGAATAAAGAAGCTCTTCCACAGATGTCCCTCCAAGTCCCCACCCCCGCGCCAGCTCTGTCAGCCTCTGCCAGCAGGCCACCTCTTAGCGTGCTGTCTTGCCTCGTGGTTGCAAGGGGCGGCCAAAGACCTGGGCATGAAGGAAATAGCTGTTTGCTGTTGAAGTATCTGTTGGTGTTAGAATTATTACTGAAGGAACTAATTTGGGAAGCAGAGACTCTGCCCAGGAAGCAACATAAACATAAGCACATTACATCATGCTTGAGTACAGTGTCTTTCATACCAGTAATCGTGGTCAAGGGTGAAAAGAATCATCTTAACTGAAAGTTACAAAGAGTTGAAGACTGAGAGGCAGGACTGTTTCAGACGGGACATCCTCCCACGAAGTTCTCTTCGCAGAAGGCTGTCGTTTGGTGATTTACAGTCTACAGAATAACCACATTCCTAAAACATAAGTCTTAAAAAAGAATTCTGTTTATACCATAGAGCTTTATTTTCCATATAAAATATTTCCAAATATTCCATTTTCATTTTACAATCAGAGCCTTGTTTCTATGGAAAACATGTTCCCTGCAATTTTGGGGATATTATCTGCCTATATGACAAGGCTGTAGCCATTTTCCATACTATAAACAAAATGTCAAAACTCCACATCATGACTGGGTTTAGAGACTTCTTTTGGTAGCACCTGTTTGGCAGTGCAGAAACCCAGAAAGGTGTGGGGATCCATCCAGGGCAGAGCCCAGACCTAGAGTCCAGCACTATGAATGGCCTTCTCCTAGCCAGACTGTGCTTATGAGCAGCAGGAAAATAGCACATTACACCACTGACTTCAGAGCCCTTAGCACCAGAAAGTGGCCCCTGCAGTCCCTGGGCCTTTCCCCTTTTGGGTTAGTTGTACCCAAAGCAGCCCTCTCGTCACCTGCTCTTCAAGCCGAAGGGCCAGTTGTAAGGTCCCATTTCAGTCTAGGGTAGCCCCGAAAACCTTCCTCTGAGCCCGGGTAACCTCTGGTTGCCAGAACAGCCTGGAGGCTCAGCTTGTGGAATTCCCAGAGGTGTCCACCCCAAAGCAGTGCTAAGTGAATTCTCCGGGGTCCTTCCAGAGCTGGCTGTGACCTGGGCCACAGCCAGACCTCCAGCAGGCATTCTACCCAGTACCATACCCCAATTTCCATTTTTACCTGGTAAGTCACTGTTTTGTGGATAGTCTCTTGTTGCCCCTCTCTTAGTAGTAAGAGTGACTAAGTTCAATGAATATGGGATTAATAGCTTAGGGATCTGAGTTTTATGACTGGTTTTGACACTAAGTGACCCTAAACCATTCATTTAATCTTTTTATTGGATAAGCATACTTACGGATAAACCAGCCTGTTTTGAGAGCTTTTAGATTGCCCTTAAGGCACTTTGATCTCCCTGGAAGTGGGTGCTAAGTAAATAAGAGGTACTCTTACTAGTTCATCTACAATAGCAACAGTGGATTCCAGTGCTGATAAGCTCTGATAATTCCCTAAACCAGGGGCTGTCCTGTAAACAGTAACAAGACATAAAGACAATCCTTCGCTGGCTGTGCTTTTCATCTGCATATTGGAGGATTCAGTGACTTGGTAGCCACAGGAATGAAAACTGGTGACTCACGAGAACTCTGCAAATAGTGTTATTTTTCATTTCCCTGTAGTGTTGCTATTGTTCTCAATTTTATGGATCACACAAGTTTTCACCAGACAACCTTGTTCTTCCCCAGCTGTTTTGAAACCCGCCCCCCCCCGCCCCCAAACGCAGCCTCAGGACTGTTGTCTCCCATTGGGTCAGTGTGAGCTCAGCCCAGCTCCTCAAATCCCTTGGTTCCTCTGGTCTGTCTGGAGTCCCTGTTCAAGCTTTGTTGTGGGAGAGGAAGGCAGAGAGCCCACGACTTGCCCAGACAGTCTGAGGCCTGGCCCTGTAGCTTGCCGTTCCCTAGACGCTCTGGAGCTGGACTTGGCCAGCCATTCCTCTGTTGTTACTTTTCAGAGGTAATAAGTGAGATTAATTGCAGGCCATTCTCCAAAAGAGAAAGTAGTCAGGGCCAAAATCAGTCACATGTTGAGAAGCCTGAGGTGTACCTCTAAGTGAGGCCGATTTAGAATTAGACAATAGGGCCTCCATGATGCAGGTACCAAGTGTTCGTGACCTCTTTTTTCTTAAAGGGATCAATTTTGCTTTCTAGATGCAGATACCTGGGTATCTAAGCTTTTCTTCAGCCAATGAGATGGGTAGGATTTTTCAGGCTGCCTTTTAACTATACATTTTCGGGGCCCATGGGGTGTTGTTAGGGGCTGGAAGCCATAAGCAGAGGCATCTCCCCAGTACGGCCAGCCTTGCATGGAGTTGGACCACGTCAGGGAGGGGTATTTTCTAGGTGAGGAGCACTCAGCGGGTTCACAGTGCATCTTTCTTTGTGAGACCTGGAAGGGTTACTGTAAAGTCTTGGCTGCTGCTTGGAAGGATTTGGGAAGGACAGGGCCTCAGACAGCTTGGCAGGAACCTGAGGCCCTGTTTTTTTCCAGTCCAACCCTTCCTTGTGGATCGAGCTGTCAGGGAATCCCACGAATGTCTGGCTTCTGCCCCTTTGTATGTTTTTCCAGCATTTGTCATTGAATTATTTTTATCCATCTCTGGCTTTTTCACACATGCAACCTGGGGATTTGTCTGTTCCTCGATATTAAGGGTGGGGGAGCTTGAAAGCAAAGCCGTGAGTTTGTTACTCCTTTTTGCGACAGGGCAAGACATCATGGGCTTGGGGTGCTCGGCCTGGCTGGCCCCCACTCTAGAGAACAGCATGGGGGAATGGGGTACAGTGAAGCGCCAAATCTTAGAAGTTGGAGTATATTTCACGTCACTCTCTCTCTCTGCCCTCTCACTCTCCAGAACTAAATTATAATGAGTTTGATACCCTACTTTACATAATTTATAGGAATAAGTTTTTCAGAGATTTTGATTCTAGTTTAGCTAATACTTTTCTCCCTTCCTTTAGATTATTTCTTACAAATGTTGCTGGACAGTCAGGTCTCTGACTTCCCATCTTTTCATTTTTAATCCTCAGCTTGTTGTTTTAGAAAAATAAAAATGCATCCTATTCATTTTCCATGTGTCAGGCATTTGGTTAGGCACTGGGGAGTCATGATGAATAAAACAGGACTGTGCCTGATCTCACAGAGCTTATGGTCCGTGGTCTATCTGTCATGTTCTCAGTGTAGTCCTGGGTGCTGGGTATGGCCTAAAAGATTTGGAAGACCTAGTTTTTGATCACTCAGAGGTGACGATCTAGCAGAGAAAAGGAGGTATATACACATGAAACAGTTACAGAGTAGTGTCGAGGGGCATATAGCAAAGATTTCAATTTGACGGCACAGGCAATTAGAAGAAAAGATATCAAGAAGAGTGTGTAAGGATTTAATCCTGTCACCTGCTACAACATAGGTGAACCTCGAGGACATTATGATAAGTGAAATAAGCTGGTCACAAAAGGACAAATACTGTATCATTCCATTCATACAAAGTGTCTAATGTCGACCAGATCATAGAAACAGAAAGTAGAAAGGTGGTTGCCAGGGGCTGCAGGGAGAGGGAAGAGGGAATTAACATTTAATAGCTACAGAGTTTCAGTTTTGCAAGATGAAAAAGTTCTAGAGCTCTGTTGCACAACAGTGTGAATGTACTGAACTGTACACACAGAAATGGTTAGATGGTACATTTAAACTTAGGTGTTTTTTACTACATTAAAAAGGAGTATTGTAAGGGCTTAAAAGAGAGCCCCTTAGTTCCACAAAAATTATATTTAGTGACTAAAATGGCAAAGTTTTGCTCCTATCCTCTGCCACTCTCTAGGGGATTATCCTCAGCCTAGTCCTTGAAATGCTTCTGTTTCTTTAAGAGTGTGTTAACTTTATAGGAAAGGGGGCCGTTGACCCCTATGAAGAAGATGGCACGATGTAATAGTGAACTGTTGAGTTGGATGGACCTGGATGTGCCTTACTTAAGTATGTGACCTCGGGCAAATTATATTGCTTCTCTGGGCCACAATTTTCCCATCTGCTTAGATATGCAAATAATACCTACCTCAGTAAGTTGTTATAAGATTTAATTGAGTAGTGTATGTGAAAGGAGCCAGTTTAGTGCCTGGTTTTGGTATAGGTTGTCAATAACATTTCATTTTCTTCCCTGGAAGAAAAAAAGTTGAAATTGGACTTGCTTGGGATATGGTGTTGCTACCCACTTGGGTTAGTATCTAGTACAGAGGGAACTAGCCATTACCTGTGGGTGATGTGCTCCTTGGGCTGGATCACAGAGCTGTGGCCTTTCCAGCTGAGGAAGGGAAAGCATCAGAGTGAAGCCAACAGGAGACTCTTCCTTTTTCTCTGACCCCTTTGTTGAAGGGTGACTTCTTTCTACTCACCGGGCCCTTCCTCTCTGCTATCTTCTTTTGAATGTTGAAATTTCCACTGTAGCTCGATGTTCTAGCCAGTAAACACTCATATTTTCCATCTATCCTGGGGGTCGAGCTTTGGGAGAGCTTTTCTCTGGAGGAGTTTGGAGCTTATAATTTTGTACTTTATACTTTTATATAAACAACACTCTCTAGCCAAAGAGCACAATCACAAAAAGAAACCACTTTTGGGGGGGGCCTAAAAAAAAAAGGAAATTCTTTCATGTTCAGAGTTCTGTAGAATTTCTTATTTCACTTCTTATTCTCCTTCCTTCTTTCCCATAAAATCAAGTTAACTTGACCTTCCTCCTCCTGAGTCTTAGCTCTCACCATTCCTTCCCCTTGAGGGAAAATGTTTCTTCAGCACATGAGTGATAAAGGCCTGTACTTCTATCTAAAGTTCCTCTGCTGCTTTTCTCACTCCACCAGACACATAACCTCTCAAAGGTTATGCTCTGTGTCAGTTCAAGCTCTGTGACAGATTCTACAATTCCTCCTTCCCCGAGAGAGCTGAGGGCCATAGGTGTTTGGGCCAAGGCCAGAATGATTGGGCTTCTGCCTATTGAAGGAATGTGGGTAAACCTAGGAAATGTGTCAAAGATCGCTGGCTGGACATCATAGCAGAGCCTGGGCAAAATATGTGTGGGAATGTTTGGGCCTAGTATCAGCAGTGAAAGAAGTAGATCTTTTCTTATCTGCAAGCCAAAATGCAGGTGGCTTTGTGGTGTGCCAGTGTAGTGTTTTTTCAGTTCAGTATGCCTCCTCCCTACCCCCCAAAGTACCAAAGAGAAACCACCTTACCTTTCCTTAGGATTAAAACAGGCACACATGTACACTTGTGCACACCCACGTGCAAGCACACAGTCATTGTTAGAGGCAAGACCGTATCTTATTTTTTAAATCTTTTTTAATTTTATTTACTTATTTGACAGAGAGCACAAGCAGGGGGAGCAGCAGGCTGAGGGAGAGGCATAAGCAGGCTTCCTGGGAGTCTGATGTGGGACTCGATCCCAGGACCCCAGGATCATGACCTGAGCTGAAGGCAGTCACTTAACCAACTGAGCCACCCAGGCGCCCAAGACCCTATCTTATTTCACTGTTGACTTTATAATTTTATATCTATCCACAGTTGGTGATTATTTTGGCTCTAAGAGGCCTGAATGACAAAAGTCTACATATTAAGCTGAATGAGACTCCTTTTCTAGAATTAAGAAATTATATCAGAGTTACCTAATTCATAATTCAGTTTAATTCTCACATGGTTTTTCCTCTCTTCTTCTTTGCAAGTTAACTCCATTTACCAGTTTTGAAAGAGCTTGGAAAGAATCAGAGTGGTGAAGAAACACTCTATCTTTCTTTCTGACTCCTGTAGAGAGACATTGATGATCCAGTTTTAAGGCTTACTGTTGACTCCATGAATTTCTAGAAGGAAGACCAGTCAGCTTTCCTGAACCTATAGCTGAAGACCCTGTCCTCCCTCCATCCTCCCTCCCACTCTTCTTCCTTTTTATTTTATTTTATTTGGCAGAGGGAGAGGGAGAGAGAGAATCCCAAGCAGGCCCCATGCCCAACTCGGGGCTCAGTCTCACAACCCCGAGACCATGACCTGAGCCGAAATCATGAGTCAGATGCTTAACTGACTGAGCCACCCAAGTGCCCCTCCCACTCTTATTTTTGTTAAGACTTTCAGCATGTTACCAATTAAGTACAACTAAGAAATCATTGCTTTTTTTTTTTTTTTAAGATTTTATTTATTTATTTGAGAGAGAGAGAGACAGCACAGGGGAGCCCAACACGGGGCTTCATCCCAGGATCCCGGGATCATGACCTGAGCTGAAGGCAGGTGCTTAACCGACTGAGCCACACAGGCCCCCTGCTTTTTTTTTTTTTTTAAGTCCTAGGATTTAAGAGGCTAAAAGGGAAAAACTCCCTGTACCTATGTTTTAATAAAAGAAAACAATAGACTGATAGTATCTGAAAAGGAGTAAAGATCCTCTCTTCCCTTGCAGCCACTTTGAGAAGCAGTTTTGGCATAGGTTCTGGCTTGGGTATAGGTTCTTGATAATTCTCAGTTCCCTTTCCAGAAAAGAAAGAAATGTAAAATTAGACTGGCTGAGGACATGATATTCCTACACCACTTCATGTAATGCTTAGACTCGATACATAGTAGGGAAAACAGGTATACCTAATCATAACACAACGCTGAGGTTTACACGATCTATTTTTATTGTGAAGTTAGTATCCATAAATTAAAATTTTGATTACAAACCATGAAAATGCTCCTGAAGAAAGATAACCGAAGAGAAGCTAAACTTAAAAGGGCATTTAAATATGGAGCCAAGTGTTCTTTGGGAGATGCAAGGAAAGCTGGAGGTGGGAGAGAAGCAGTGTATGAGAGCCTAGGAATTCAAAATGTCGCATCATATGGCAGGCCCCTGGGGTTCGTAATAAGTAACAGTAGAACTCTTGTCTTAATTGGACCATTCTTCTGCTTCAGACACAGTAAGGAGATATTTTTGGCTTTCATGAATTATCAGGCTAAGACTTGTATTAATTTGGCTTCAAAGCCAATAATCAATACCATGTTTGGCCTGGTTCTTAAAAATAAGTTTTACTATCTTTCCGTGATGAAAATGAAATATGGGTGAATCTCAGTAATGTGACTATAATCTAGAAGGATTTAGATGAGAAAAGCAGCCTTTCTGGCATAGCAGGTAAGGAAACCATAAAGGGGGTTAATAAGTGGGATGTACTTAAAGGCTAGAGGAAATCAAATTATGTTCTTCTGGAACTTTGCACCAAGGAAAATTGAGTAGATGAAAGACTGTCTGTATTATTAGTGTTCTCAAATATCTTGCTTAGCTACATGAACCCAATGCATTTGGAATACTAGCCCCCAAAAGAAGAGTTCTGTTACCTTCTTCACCAAATAATTAGTATATTGAAATATTTGAAAAAAAGGAAAGGTAAAACTGGCATTAAGTAACATCCCAGATGGGAAATGGCATCATCTGGTAGTTGTTAAAACAATGTTATATCTTCTAAACACAAGACACTGGGCTGCGCTGTGAAGGAGGTGTTAGGGTCTCTGTTCTCAAGGAGGAAAATTAATAGTCCCTATCAATGCAAGTACTATAAAACAGTATGTCCTTAATTGTTGAAGAAGAGGGTTATCCTGTAGGTACGAGTTCAGAGGGGAAATTGACCACTAACTGGAGAAGCTGACAAAAGGTCCATGGAGAGGAAAGGGGCATGAGCGGAATCTGGAAGGGCAGATGGGGCGTGGGTGGGCGAAGAGGCTAATAGTAACAAATTAAGAGGTAATTGCACATTTACTTTGTGCTCAACACTATTCAAGGATCAAAGTAATGTGATTCACACTCCTAAGTTAGAGGTGACAGTTCAGCAGGGTGGTATAAAAAATACTGCCCTAAATGTGTGTTTACTTTTTGCACGTAAAATGCAAAGCGAGTGATTAAAAGAGGGCACATAGGTTCAGATGAGTCACAGTTCAGAAAAGGTACTGAAGACAGGTAGAAAGAGAAGACTCTGCAGAGGAAGGGTTTAAGGTAGAGTATAAATTCAGTCCTTGACTGTGTGTAGGCTCCGGACAGGTGAAGGACAGGAGAGGAGGGAGAAGACCCGTAATGTGCAAGGTGTTGTAAACATTTGCAAGCGACAGGGAATGGGGACCAGTCTGGCTGAAGCAGAGTGTTTCTGTTTGAAATACCGTGCATTGGTCAAAACAGTGAGTTTTGAGTGATAGAAACTGAAATTCACAAGCTGGCTCTCTTGTACAGGAGATTTTTCAGTTTGTATAACTAGAAAGTCCTGAAGTTGGTGTTGGGAGCTTAGGAAGTATCATTAATCATACTTCCTGCTGTCTTCCAGTTCACAGCTAAATGAGAAATTAGGGGGAAAAATCAGCAAAATACTGGCTTTATTATTGAGAAAGATAAATTGGAGGAGATGGCCTATGAATGTGGCACAGTTGGGCTTCAACCTCTCAAGTCTACAGCTTTCTAACTTGTTTTATTTAAAATCTAAAGATTTTCTTTGTTGGTAATTTCTCTGATAATTAAAATTTTTAAGGAAGAAATAAAAAGACCTAATGCAACATAGTCTTAAAAATGAAAAAAAAAGGGCGCCTGGGTGGCTCAGTCGTTAGGCGTCTGCCTTCGGCTCAGGTCATGATCCCAAGGTCCTGGGATCGAGCCCCGCATCGGGCTCTCTGCTCCGCGGGAAGCCTGCTTCTCCCTCTCCCACTCCCCCTGCTTGTGTTCCCTCTCTCGCTGTGTCTCTCTCTGTCAAATAAATAAATAAAATCTTTAAAAAAAAAAAATGAAAAAAAAAAGAAATAAAAACTTGGCCTGATTTCCAAAACGCACACCTGCATCTGGTCCCAAACTTTCCAGTATTATTCCAGGATTATTTCTCTCTACACGTTCAGTTTCAGCAGTGATCAGAAATAAGCCTCGTGTATTTGCCCTCAGCACTTCTGTGCATATGCCACTCCATAGCCCTCCCCCTATTAGTTTACTCTGTACTTACTGTCACTCCTTCAACAGAAGTGTAAGTTTCTTATTACTGTCGGATCCCAGCGCCTTGGTTAGCAGTAGGGACTTAAAAATAAGAACAAATATTAAATGAATATTTATTAAGGAATTTAGACGTGGAGGAATGAGTGGATGGACACCCTGCCCCTCGCCTGCATCTGCACGTGTTCACATCCTGTTCTGTATAGGGTTTGGCTCAGTAGGGCATTTCTGCAATCTTCCCTGTTCCTTGAGCAATGCCATTAGGATTTCTCTTCCCTCCTCACCCACTGGACTCCTGTTCCTAAAAACTGTAATTCAGAGGATGCTCGGGCTAAGTGCTTGATTTTAATTCCTAGAGAATGGAAATTTGGGGCCCTTCCTATCCTAGTGAACTGAACAGTGGGAAAAAAAAAGCCCTACCTAGTTCCTCCATTGAACTTAAAGCTCACAACACGCCCTCCCGCCCCGCCCTTCCCATGTCATCAGGTCTTTATTGCTTCTCCTTTGGACCCTATTCAGTTCTTTCATGTTATACAAAAATCAAAAGTGCCCTACAAGCAAGAGGTCCTCTTTTATCTGAGGGGTAGAGGCAGATATGGAAAAGGAAAAGACAGAGAACTTTTTAACCCCCAAACTTCTCCCCACCCCACCTAACCCACAAGTCTTTTTTTTTTTTTTTTTTAAAGCTTTTATTTATTTGACAGAGAGAGACACAGCGAGAGAGGGAACACAAGCAGGGGGAGTGGGAGAGGGAGAAGCAGGCTTCCCGCGGAGCAGGGAGCCCGATGCGGGGCTCGATCCCAGGACCCTGGGATCATGACCTGAGCCGAAGGCAGACGCTTAACGACTGAGCCACCCAGGCGCCCCCCACAAGAGTCTTTTAAGAGCCACTCCTAGAAGATTGTGCAAGTGGAAGGGTATCCACCATCTTGGACAGCCCAGAATGGGATAGTTATCTCTTTCCTCCAGCCTTTTCACATTGGTTGCCTAATGAGTTAGAGTGTTCACTGAATGTATGTTTTTGTGGTGTTCAGCTTTTTGGTGTTCTTTATAGTGGTTCCTCTCTTTTCACTGTCCTTGATTTGATAGACTACCTGCGTGGTTGGTATGGCCGAGGCGTAATGTCGGGCCGCCACCTCCCTACTCCATGTTCAAGTATCATTTCTTTATCTCTGCTATGACACTTGCCACTCCTCCTTATATTCTGGTTCTTTGTATATTTGTCTTACCTGTCATATTAGATTGTAAGCTTTGTGGGGCAGACATCAAGTCTTACACAATTTTACATCCTTATAGTGACCTGTACTAAGTCCTCAGTAAACGTTTGGTGAATAAGATCAGTGCTGTCCAATGCAGTAGCCACAAGCCAGGTATGGATATTTAAATTTAAATTAATGATAATTAAATAACATGAAGAAATCAGTTGCTCAGTCCTATTAGCCCCATTTTCACAGGCTCATGGCTTCCTTATTAAGTAGCACAGGACTAAGACGGCTGACAGCTGACCCAGAAGATGTGATAAAGACCCAAGCTTGGTCAGTGGATTAAAAAAATCAAAAGGAATGAGTTTCCAAGAAAGGCATATTCCTGATTTTCCTCTTAGGCCCTTCTGTAGATGTCAAGCCTCTTTTGTTTAGATCTGGAGGTTTACCACAGATGCTGTTCTTGAACTAATTTGTGGTTCTGGGAGGGGCATATTCTGATGCCTTGGGAGCCTTGAAAGCCCAGAGCTTCTGTATGACTAGTATCTAACCAATCAGAGCTGGGCTGACTGAGAGGAGGAGGATTTTTTAAGCAGATCCCAGCATTGTCATTTTATTTTCTGAGATATGCCCATGGCTGAATATTTGGGGAGAGGACTTGTTTCCCTACGCTCACCCCACCCCCACGCCCCCACCTGCTTGGCCAGGCTCTGACTTGGCTTATAGAGCTGCTATAGCCCTGGGGAACAGAGCCAAACATGCGGAAGCGGTTACGTGTACTAGCTCCCAGGGAAGCTGTGGCTAGCGGG
>NC_058411.1:25636670-25704518 GCF_002201575.2 Neomonachus schauinslandi | reverse complement strand
CCTCCCAACATTCAAGCCCTGTTGTGTATACTGCGCACATATAGTCGAGAAAATGTGATACGGGGGTAGAGTGTGGGGGGTCCTGCCTGATGGCTTTTCAAAGAAGCCAGATCTTTGAAGTTTTGTTTTAGCAGCTGCCAGGTATGCTGCTTCAGCACTTTGCGGGCCCCCTCACTCTATTCCCGTATCACATTTTCTCTTGACTACATGTGCATCGTATACACAACAGGGCTTGAATGTTGGGAGGGTGAATACCAAACTGTGGAGCAAGTTGCTAAACACAACCCTCTTGCTTTTTCTTTTTACATGACTCTGCTGTGAAATAGCTACTTGAATGCTCCCTTTTCCCTTTTCAGCTGTGACCCTTTCTGACCACCTGCCAAAGGAGAGGCAAACAGAGTCCTCTTCTATTTTGGGAAAGTAGTAAGGTTCGAAAAACTGGAGGTCCTACATTCCTCTGATGGATTGGGTTATCACTCTGAGAATAGAACAGCTCCCTTTTCCAAAAGCACAGATGACAGACAACACCCCCCCGCCCCCCGCCCCGCACCAGCCCGCCCCAGCAAGCAGCCCCAACACTTTTGGTCTTGGAGTAAATGTCTTGAACCTACCTTTTGTACGCCTTTGGATCTTCGGCGTTTAGCACAATGTCAACAGTATGTATTTATTAAATGATTGCCCTGGCCAACTGCTGTGCTGTGGGGAGGGACTAGGTAGGCAAAGTACCCCTTGAAGCCCACGCTCGGAGCTTTCCCTGCTTCCTTGCTTTCCTGCTTAGTGATCCCCTCCCCCTGTCCAGTCTGCAGTAGCCTCGAGCTGTTTCCAGCTGCCCCCAGCCTTGCCCCTTCCTCTGGACTAAACTCTTCTGGAGTATAGTATCTGCTCCTTTGTGTAATTATCTAGCTATCTAGCTGTCTAGCTATGTATATATATCTTTGTTCTTTCTCTCCTGAGATGTAAGTCTTTAAAAGGCAAAGGCTAGATTTTACTCCTATCCCAGAACCCTAGACCAGGAACAGGAAGACCTAAATGCCAGTCCCAGGTCGACCTGGAACTTCCTGACTTGGGCTAAATCATTTGACAAAACTTAAGCCTCACTTTGCCATGTGGGGAGTGGCGATGCCTGGGTTGTCGTGGGGGTTCGGCGCCATCCTGTACGTGAACGTGCTTTGTGAACTATAAAGGTCGGCACACAATTAGATCTCTTTGGTATTAATAGCACTTATGACTGTAGAATAGTGATGTTTGTTTATGCTGCTGGTGATGCACAGACTAATCTCCCCAGAGCTGAGGTAAATCACCAGCGCAGTCCCGCATTACTCAGCTTGGCACAGGTTTAAAGCGTGAAATGGGCCATTCTAGGCCCTCTCTGTCACCACCTCTCTCTAAGTCTGCAGGTTCTTCCTTTCAGACCTGCGGGGTCATTGTTTTTCTTGCTAGTCTCCCCATTTTTCTCCCCTCAGGCCCTGGGCTGAGTTTTCTCTTCAACCCCCTCCGTTCTTAGCGAAGCAAGGTTGACCCATCCCATTTCCTGCTTTGGGTTGGATTTGCCAGCCCTGGCAGACCCTTCTCTCCCTAGATGGCCACCCGCCTCCCGAAGCTCTGCCCCGCAGCAGCACTGGCCCTTCATCATTCTCCCTCCGCCCAGCCCGGCGCCCTCAGCAGCAGCCCACTCAGGACCCTTCTGTTTGCCTGTGCCTGCCCTTGCTTTTCTGCCAGGCTGTCCCCCCCCCCCCCCCCCCCCCTCGCCTCTCTTCCTGCCTTTTCTTCCTTTTCCTGGGCTCAGACTTTGCATCCAGAAAGGCTCCTCCCCCTTTCAAGACCCTGAAGTTTGGTGCATCACCACGTGTCACCCAGTCCCTGTCCCCTTAAGTAGATAAACAAGCACTGCTGTTTTTTTTAGGGCTGTCACATGGCTTGAGAAGGTCCAAATTCCTTTATTTAGATTATTGAAGATCTCACATTTAAATGTGATGACCTGGTATTTGAGAGCATGCATTTTAGAGACAGACCAATTCGGATCCCTCCCTTTCTTAGCCACTTGCCAGCTATGTCGCTGAGGGCAAGCTCTTTGAATCTACTATCATTACATCTAGATGAAGACAGATATTCTGAGGAGCAGATGAAAATTAAGCGACATGGGAAAAACACTTTTAGAAAGTGCCTGCCATAGAGTAAGTGCTTAGTAAATGGGAATTACTGGAAACATTTCCATGTCATCTGTCCATACCCTGTTTTGCAGGTATTAAAAATTGAAGTTAAGTGGTTTGTGTAAATTCTCACCCCTACCTGGTAGTAAAGTAAGGACTAGAACCCAGGGCTTCAAATCTTCTGCCTGATGAACTTTCCATGTGATCCCTCTAACTCCGCCAAAGGCTTATTCTAGTTTCCTTTCTTTGGTGGAATGTTAATTTACTCATGCATTTGTTCATTCAGCAAACACTGCATGACTGTGATGTTGTCACGCTCTGGGTGGAGAGAGACCAGAATGATGAACCCCACTGGTTGAAAGGTTGGTCCAGTGGGTAGGAAATAGTCACTGTGAAGAACAGTCACAGTCCAAAAAACATCCCAACAAAGGGCATTTTGGGGCCTTGGGGCATAAGTTCTATCAAGAAAACCAGAGTAGGCTTGCAGAGGATAGATTGTTGTGTTTTGCTAGGTGAGAAGGGCTGAGAAACGGGGAGGAGCACTCCTGAAGGGCAGTGTCATGTCACAAGTAGGGGATGGTTGAGGATGAGGAGGCAACGTTCAAGTGCTCGATGTGCCATTCTAAGGGGATTTTATCCCAGTACCTGCCCTGTTAGTTAATGTCAACCAAAGAAGTCAGGGGAAGGTGTATGTGGGTGTGTGATTTAACATTGCTGCGTCTTTGT
Organism: Neomonachus schauinslandi; assembly: GCF_002201575.2. Classification (NCBI taxonomy): domain Eukaryota; kingdom Metazoa; phylum Chordata; class Mammalia; order Carnivora; family Phocidae; genus Neomonachus; species Neomonachus schauinslandi. Next base: position 25,701,642 of record NC_058411.1, on the reverse strand, counting down.
ACCTAATGTTTCCACTCTCTTTCTCTTCCCCATTCATTTATATCTGGGAAATTCTTTTTGTCATTCTGGATCCAGCTCAGTGCTAACCCTTAGTCTGCACTTTCTACGATCATCTCACATGGAGGCGGCCTACTTGCTGTGGCAGTCACACTGTGTCATAATTCATTTTCATGTCTTCCCTCTACCACCTCCTTTGAAGTGAAGACTTAAACATCTTTATACTCCTGTCCCTCACCGCGGTGTCTGACACGGAGTAGCCACCAACTTAATGTATACTGAATGAACGGAAATGCCTCTAGGTTCGTAATCACAGCCCGGACTTCCACCCGGGCAGCTCTTGAGCCAATGCCTGTCTTTGGCGGCACGAAAATGTAGATGGATCAGGTCAAGACTTTTCTCCTTTAACCAGAACCATAACTCAACATGCTTGCCATTGTTAGGATCTGAGCTTTGGCTTCCTCCAGTAAGGAACCCTAACACTAAGTTGGTCAAAAGCCTGCTGTGGCACAAAAACCGTTTTTTGGGTTTTTTTTGGTAGTTTTTAATTTTATTATGTTATGTTAGTCACCATACAATACATCATTAGTTTTTGATGTAGTGATCCACGATCCATTGTTTTCGTATAACACCCAGTGCTCCATGCAGTATGTGCCCTCCTTAATACCCATCACCGGGCTAACCAATCCCCCCTCCCCCCTCCCCTCTAAAATGCTGTTTGTTTCTCAGAGTCCATAGTCTCTCGTGGTTCATCTCTCCCTCCAATTCCGCCCCCCCCATTTTTCCCTTCCTTCTCCTAATGTCCTCCATGTTATTCCTTATGTTCCACAAATAAGTGAAACCATATGATAATTGACTTTCTCTGCTTGACTTGTTTCACTTAGCATAATCTCCTCCAGTCCCATCCATGTTGATGTAAAAGTTGGGTATTCATCCTTTCTGATGGCTGAGTAATATTCCATTGTATATATGGACCACATCTTCTTTATCCATTCATCTGTTGAAGGGCATCTCGGCTCTTTCCACAGTTTGGCTATTGCGGACATTGGTGCTATGAACATTGGGGTGCATATGGCCCTTCTTTTCACTACATCTGTGTCTTTGGGGTAAATACCCAAGAGTGCAATTGCTGGGTCATAGGGTAGCTCTATTTTTAAATTTTTGAGGAACCTCCATACTGTTTTCCAAAGTGGCTGTACCAACTTGCATTCCCACCAACAGTGTAAGAGGGTTCCCCTTTCTCCACAACCTCTCCAACATTTGTTGTTTCTTTCCCTGTCCATTTTTGCCATTCTAACTGGTGTAAGGTGGTATCTCAGTGTGGTTTTGATTTGGATTTCCCTGAAGGCTAATGATGATGAACATTTTTTCATGTGTCTGTTAGCCATTTGTATGTCTTCTTCAGAGAAGTGTCTGTTCATCTCTTCTGCCCACTTTTTGACTTGATTATTTGTTTTTTGGGTGTTGAGTTTGAGAAGTTCTTTATAGATTTTGGATACGAGCCCTTTATCTGTAGTGTCATTTGCAAATATCTTCTCCCATTCTGTGGGTTGCCTCTTTGTTTTGTTGACTGTTTCCTTTGCTGTGCAGAAGCTTTTTATCTTGATGAAGTCCCAAAAGTTCATTTTTGCTTTTGTTTCACCAGCTTTTGGAGATGTATCTTGAAAGAAGTTGCTGTGGCCGATGTCAAAGAGGTTACTGCCTATGTTCTCCTCTAGGATTTGGATGGATTCCTGTCTCACATTGAGGTCTTTCATCCACTTTGAGTTTATCTTTGTGAATGGTGTTAGAGAATGGTCGAGTTTCATTCTTCTGCATGTGGCTGTCCAATTTTCCCAGCACCATTTATTGGAGAGACTGTCTTTTTTCCATTGCATGTTTTTTCCTGCTTTGTCAAAGATTATTTGACCATAGAGTTGAGGGTCCATATCTGGGTTCTCTGTTCTGTTCCACTGGTCTGTATGTCTGTTTTTGTGCCAGTACCATACTGTCTTGGTGATCACTGCTTTGTAGTATAGCTTGAAATCGGGCAACGTGATGCCCCCAGCTTTGTTTTTCTTTTTCAACATCTCCTTGGTGATTCGGGGTCTTTTCTGATTCCATACAAATTTTAGGATTGTTTGTTCCAGCACTTTGAAAAATGTCATTGGAATTTTGATCGGGATGGCATTGAAGGTATAGATTGCTCTGGGTAGCATAGACATTTTAACAATGTTTATTCTTCCAATCCATGAGCATGGAATATTTTTCCATCTTTTTGTGTCTTCTTCAATTTCTTTCATGAGTGTTTTGTAGTTCCTAGAGTATAGATCCTTTACCTCTTTGGTTAGGTTTATCCCGAGGTATCTTACGGTTTTGGGTGCTATTGTAAATGGAATCGTTTCTTTAATTTCTCTTTCTACAGTTGCGTTGTTAGTGTATAAGAAAGCAACTGATTTCTGTGCATTGATTTTGTATCCTGCCACATTACTGAATTGCTGGATGAGTTCTAGTAATTTGGGGGTGGAGTCTTTTGGGTTTTCCACATAAAGTAGCATGTCGTCTGCGAAAAGAGAGAGTTTGACTTCTTCTTTGCCAATTTGAATACCTTTTATTTCTTTTTGTTGTCTGATTGCTGTTGCTAGGACTTCTAGTACTGTGTTGAACAACAGTGGTGAGAGTGGGCACCCTTGATGTGTTCCTGATCTTAAGGGAAAGGCTCTCAGCTTTTCCCCATTGAGGATGATATTCGCTGTGGGTTTTTCATAGATGGATTTTATGAGCTTGAGGAATGTTCCCTCTATCCCTGTACTCTGGAGAGTTTTAATCAGGAAAGGATGTTGTATTTTGTCAAATGCTTTTTCTGCATCAATTGAGAGGACCATATGGTTCTTCTCCCTCCTCTTATTAATGTGTTCTATCACATTGATTGATTTGCGAATGTTGAACCACCCTTGCATCCCGGGGATAAATCCCACTTGGTCGTGGTGGATGATCCTTTTAATGTATTGTTGGATCCTATTAGCTAGGATTTTGTTGAGGATTTTGGAATCCATATTCATCAGGGATATCGGTCTGAAATTCTCCTTTTTGATGGGGTCTTTGCCTGGTTTGGGGATTAAGGTAATGCTGGCCTCATAGAATGAGTTTGGAAGTTTTCCTTCTGTTTCCATTTTTTGAAACACCTTCAGTAGAACAGGTATTATTTCTTCTTTGAATGTTTGGTAGAATTCCCCAGGGAATCCATCAGGCCCTGGGCTCTTGTTTTTTGGGAGGTTTTTGATCACTGCTTCAATCTCGTTACTGGTTATTGGCCTATTCAGGTTGTCCATTTCTTCCTGTTTCAGTCTTGGCAGCTTATAGGTTTCCAGGAAGGCCTCCATTTCATCCAGATTGCTCAGTTTATTGGCATATAGTTGTTGATAATAATTTCTAATAATTGTTTCTATTTCCTTGGTGTTAGTCGTGATCTCTCCCCTTTCATTCATAATTTTATTAATTTGGGTCCTTTCTCTCTTCTTTTGGATAAGTCTGGCCAGTGGTTTATCAATCTTATTAATTCTTTCAAAGAACCAACTTCTAGTTTCGTTGATCTGATCTACTGTGTTTCTGGTTTCTAATTCATTGATTTCTGCTCTAATTTTAATTATTTCTCTTCTAATGCATGGCTTAGGCGTCGTTTGTTGCTTTTTCTCTAGTTCTTTAAGGTGTAGAGTTAGTTGGTGAATTCGGGATTTTTCTCTTTTTTTGAGTGAGGCTTGGATGGCTATGTATTTCCCCCTTAGGACCACCTTTGCAGTATCCCATAGGTTTTGGACCAATGTGTTTTTGTTCTCATTGATTTCCATGAATTGTTTAAGTTCTTCTTTGATTTCTTGGTTGACCCAAACATTCTTGAGCAGAGTGGTCTTCAGCTTCCAAGTGTTTGAATTTCTGCCAAATTTTTTCTTGTGATTGAGTTCCAGTTTTAGAGCATTGTGGTCTGAGAATATGCAGGGAATAATCTCAATCTTTTGGTATCGGTTGAGACCTGATGTGTGACCCAGTATATGGTCTATTCTGGAGAAAGTTCCATGTGCGCTTGAGAAGAATGAGTATTCTGTTGTTTTAGGATGGAATGTTCTGTAAATATCTATGAGGTCCATCTGGTTCAATGTATCATTCAAAGCTCTTGTTTCCTTGTTGATTTTTCTGCTTAGATGATCTGTCCATTGCTGAGAGTGGAGTATTGAGGTCTTCTACAATTAACGTATTGTTATCAATATGACTCTTTATTTTGGTTAACAGTTGGCTTATGTAGATGGCTGCTCCCATGTTGGGGGCATAGATATTTACAATTGTTAGATCTTCTTGTTGGATAGACCCTTTAAGAATGATATAGTGTCCTTCTGTGTCTCTTATTACAGACTTTAGTTTAAAATCTAATTTGTCTGATACAAGAATTGCTACCCCAGCTTTCTTTTGAGGTCCGCTGGCATGGAAGATGGATCTCCATCCCTTCACTTTCAGTCTGGATGTATCTTTAGGTTCAAAATGAGTCTCTTGTAGACAGCATATGGATGGGTCCTGTCTTTTTATCCAATCTGCAACCCTGTGCCGTTTTATGGGAGCATTTAGGCCATTCACGTTGAGAGTGATTATTGAAAGATATGAATTAATTGTCATCATGTTGCCTGTGAAGACGTTGTTTTTATAGATTGTCCCTGTAAATTTCTGTTGTAGATCACTCTTGGGGTCTTTCTCCTTTTATAGAACTCCCCTTAATATTTCTTGCAGGGCCGGCTTAGTGGTCACATATTCTTTCAACTTCTGCCGGTCGTGGAAGCTCTGCATCTCTCCATCCATTCTAAATGAAAGCCTTGCCGGATAAAGTATTCTTGGCTGCATGTTCTTCTCATTTAGTACCCTGAATATGTCTTGCCAGGCCTTTCTGGCTTGCCAGGTCTCTGTGGATAGGTCTGACGTTATTCTGATGCTCCTCCCTCTGTACGTAAGGAATCTCTTCCCCCTAACTGCCCTTAAGATGGTTTCCTTGGTTTTAAGATTTGCAAGTTTTACTATTACATGCCGGAGTGTTGGCCTGTTTTCCTTGACCTTAGGAGGGGTCCTCCCTGCCTCTAGGACTCGAATGTTTGTTTCATTCCCCAGATTAGGGACGTTCTCAGCTACAATTTGCTCAAATACATCTTCTAGCCCTCTCTCTCTCTCCACTCCCTCCGGGATTCCAATTATTCTGACATTGGAACGCCTCATGGTGTCACTTATTTCTCTGATTCTATTTTCATGGATTCTGAGTTGTTTTTCCCTGGCCTCCTCTTTTCCCTTTTTATCTATTATACTGTCTTCCAGATCGCTTATTCTCTCTTCTGTCTCAGTTACCCTAGCTATTAGATTATCTAGATTGGATTGGATCTCATTGATAGCATTTTTAAGTTCTGCCAATTCACCTTTTATTTCTGCCCTTAGAGACTCTATGTTGCCATTAATTGATTTCTCCATTCTAGCCATTGTCTTCACAATTGCTAGCCTGAATTCCATCTCTGACATCTTGGTTATATCTGCATCCATTTGTAAATCTGCAGCATAAGTCATAATCTCTGAGTCTTTTCTGTTTTGGGGGCTCCTCCTCCTAGTCATTCTGTTGATGGGTGTTTGAGGGAATGTATAGAGTCCAAATTATTGACCAGAACCCAAGCAAGATGCACCTGTTTTCCTGGGACCTTAGGGTTGCTGGCCTCTTGTTTTCCCAGCCTGTCTTCTGCGGGAGGGGCCTGTCACGCTGTTACTCAGGCAACCCTGTTTGGGCGGAGTTGCCCTGCGCCCCTGTGGCGGGGGATGGGCTCAGTGGGAATCAGTCTTTGGGGCTTTTGTTCTCTGGCGCCTTTCCCTGGCAGCTTTCCGCGTCTCTTCCGCGAGTCAGAGCAGAAGAGACCGTTTCCAACCCTCTGCCTCGGAGCAGAGAGACCTCAGTCTGTTCTTCAGTGAGCTCTCCAGGCCACATCGGCTCCATTTCTGTCCGTGCTGCTATAAACTGCAGTGTCCTGGGTTGTGCGCCCCTCTGCAGCGCCCCCAGTCCTGCCTCCAGGTTGGGGCACGTCTCTGCCCTTTGGGCTTCTAAAACCGCCAGCCGCTCCCAGCTCGCGCGCGCTCGGCTCCACCGCTTGGGGTTCTGTCCTGGGGACTGCAGTTCGCCTGCGCGCGACTCTGCTGCTCGCTGCTCGGGGTTTCCATCCTGGGGGTTGCAGTTCACCAGCGCAACCCCGGCGCACCAGGTTTCCATCTCGGAGGCTGCAGTTTGCGTGCGCGCAACCGTCGCTCTGGTTTTTATGGGGGGGCGGGGGCTGCGGTGCGCGCGTGACCCTGCTTGCTGGTCTGATTTTCCACCCCGGGGCTGCCCTAAAGTTCTTTGCCGACGCCAGCGGTCTGCGAGTCTGTGCCCGTCCGCAGTGCGCGAGGTTGTTGCTCACCGGCGGTGTAGGATCCCCATGGCCAGGCACCCTCCCGCTGCCGTTTATCCTCCGATATCTGCCCGCGGAATCACGGCTCTCCGCTTCCTACCTCAAAACCAACCGCCTGCGATATTCTGTTTGTAGAGATCCAGATCTTCTTACATCCCAGGCTGGTTTCGTGGGTGCTCAGAGTGGTCTGGTAGATATCCAGCTCAATTCCGGGGACCAGTTGAAATAGGGTCCCCTACTCCTCCGCCATCTTCCCCCTCCCCGACCAAAACCCATTTTTGTGTTTGCAGTACACTATGCTCAACACACCTGAAGGGACTGAAAGACTGAAGCCAGTCCTCAGTCCAGTAAATGCCACCCAGTGAAATCAATATTAAAGTAGAGCAGTGTCTCACAGCATCCACTAAACTGTCTACAGTTATACTCCTCACTTGGCCATTTTTCAGGACTGTGTGGCTCTTGGAGTAGTACTATTTATTTACAGCCCTGACTACACTCACAAGGCAAAGCTTCTTCATATTCAAATAAACACACAATCTGTATTTGGTACCAGCTTGATGTCACATTTTATCTCTCACATATTGCAAATATACACTGCTCTGCAGTGCTGCAAGATCTGAACAGCTCGGCACTCTTCTGACAGACCTACTAGCTGTAACACACCTGGGTGGCTCAGTCAGCTGAGCATCGGACTCTTGATTTCGGCTCAGGTCATGATCTTGGGGTCGTGAGATTGAGCCCAGCGTTGGGCTCCACGCGCGGCATGGAGTCTACTTAAGATTCTCTCCCTCTGCCCCTCCCCCCCCCAAAAATAAATAAAATAAAATGTATAGTTAAATATCTTTTACATACTGATCAAACTTCCACACTTTACGAAGTTTTCTCAGTATAGAAGAGGTGAGAATCTCTCTCTTAAGGCTTTAGTGAAGAGATGCATTGTAATTCAATAGCAAGCCATCATGGTAATCTAACCTGACATGTGCCATGTTAGGAAAGCAGGCCACTCTGATAGGATAGTGCTTTAAAGCTAAGTTTTCTTTTCCTTTTAAAATGTGTTATTAACAAATTATCTCCAAGTTTAGCAGCCTAAAACAACAAACATTTATTATCTCAGTTTCTGTGGGTCAGGAATTAAGGAGCAGCTTAACTGGGTGGTTCTGGCTCTGGCTCGGGCTCTTTCATGACGATAGCAGCCGAGAGGGCTGCAGTCATCTGAAGGCTTGCCTGGGGCTAGAGGATCTACTTCCATGATGGCTCACTCTCACATGGATGATGAGATCATGCTGGCTATTGGCAGGAGGCCTTTGTTTCTCACCACATGGACTTCTCCACAGGGCTGCCTGCATGTCCTCATGACATGGCAGCTGGCTTCCCTCAGAATGAATGACTCAAGAGAAAGACAGAAGCTACAATATCTTTTATGACCCAGCCTCAGAAGTCATGTACCATCATTTAAAAAAAAATTTCAAATTGTGGTAGAATACACATAACATAAAATTTACCATTTTAACCCTTTTTAAGTGTACAGCTCAGTAGCATTAAGTACATCACATTGTTGTGCAACCATCACCACCATCCACTTCCAAAACTCTTTCATCTAGCAAAACTGAAACTCTGTACTCATTAAACAATAACTTCTATGCCCTCTCCCCTAGCTTCTGGCAGTCACCATTTCACTTCCTGTCTCTATGAATCGGACTGTTCTAGGTACCTCATATTAGTGGAATCATACAATATCTGTCCTTTTGTGACTGGCTTATTTCGTGCAGAAGAATATCCTCTAGGTTTGTCCGTGTTGTAACATCTGTTTGAATTTCCTTCTTCTTTTTTTTTTTTTTAAGATTTTATTTATTCATTTGAGACACAGAGATAGAAAGAGAGAGAGAGCATGAGTAGGGGGAGAGGCAGAGGGAGAGGGAGAAGCAGGCTCCCCGCTGAGCCAGGAGCCCGATGTGGGGCTTGATCCCAGAACCCTGGGATCATGACCTGAGCCGAAGGCAGACGCTGAACCATCTGAGCCACCCAGGCGCCCCGAATTTCCTTCTTTTTTAAGGCTGAATCCTCTGCCATTGTATGTATATACCACATTTTGTTTATCCATTTATCTGTTGATGGACACTTGGAGTGCTTCCACCTTTTGGCAGTTGTGAATAATGCTGCTATTAACATGAGTGTGCAAATACTTACTCGTGTCTCTGCTTTCAGTTCTTTTGAGTATGTATCCAATGTGAAATTGCTGGATCATATGATAATTCTCTTTTTTCCAAACTTAATTAATTCACTTGATTTTTCTTGTATAAATATCCTACATGGTGTCCACAGATGGAGTCTGACTTCTCTACACGGAGACTCTGGTGTAGCTCCTTACTAGATGGTCAATGGTGAGTTCCTTAGAGGGTTACCTGAGTAACACAGTCTCTCCCCAGAGGTTGGGTGACATAGCTTGTCTTGGAGATGGCATCCAAGATGGCCTTGGCTAAGTTCCCCAGAGTGGCAGTGCATCCCCTGGACAGGGTGCAGCAGTCATTGATACCGGCCATCAGCAGCAGCTTTTTGGGCAGAGCATTTGGGATGCCAGTGCCTCTCAGGCTGAGGAATGAGGCATACTGGCACAGAGCTTCAGCAGCTGGTCACCTTGTAGGGGTTGGTGTGGGACCCGTCAGTCTTGGTCCCTGAGTACCCTCACTGCATGGTGGCAGTGGAGAGATTGGCCAGAGTGATGGCCCTGTGAATGGCAGTAGCTACCTCCTTAGAGCATTTACCCAGATTGACATGGCTCTTGTGGTTCCCCAATGGCGACAAATGCCTTGAACCTGCTTCCCTGGCCAGCCAGGATCTGCTTTTGCACAGGCATAATCCTCCAGCTCACCATTAATGGTCATCTCTGGGGAAAAGTCCACGACCCCTTAGAGTGCTTGATGGGCAAAGGAGAAGAGATAAATTTCCTCCAGGGACTTGATGATCATGTCCTTGACCAGGTGGCCCAGCTTGGTGACAGGCAGCCACTTGTCCTCAGCCTTGACTTAGTGAGCTCTGTGGCTCAGCACACCTGCAACTCTGGTCCCAGAAGCTGTTGCCCAAACTTCTGTGGAAGCCATTGCTTTCAGGTTTCCCACAGCACACTCATCATCTGCCATTTGGTGTTTCTTGGAGAAGAAGAGCAATTTTGTTTTTTGGGGTTTTTTTAAAGATTTTATTTATTTATTTGACAGAGAGAGACAGCGAGAGAGGGAACACAAGCAGGGGGAGTGGGAGAGGGAGAAGCAGGCTTCCCGCGGTGCAGGGAACCCGATGTGGGGCTCGATCCCAGGACCCCGGGATCATGACCTGAGCCGAAGGCAGACGCTTAATGACTGAGCCACCCAGGCGCCCCGGGCAATTCTGTTTTTAATGTTTTGAAGAACCATCATGCTGTTTTCCATAACAGCTGCACCATTTTACATTCCCGCCAGCAGTGTACAAAGGTTATAATGTCTCCACATCATCAACCCATACTTGGCGTTTTCTACTTTTTTTCATAGTAGCCGTGCTTATGGGTGGGAGGTAATATCTCATTGTGGTTTTGATTTGTACTTCCCTAGTGATTAGTGATGCTGAGCATCTTTTCATGTGCTTGGTAGCCATTTGTATATCTTCCTTAGAAAAATGCCTAGTCAAGATTTTAATGGAGTTGTTTGGTTTTTCATTTTTCTGAATTTTAGGTGTTCTCTATGTATTTTGGGGTATTAGTCCCTTGTCAGATATATGATTTGGAAATATTTTTTCCCATTTCCTAGGTTGCCTTTTTACTCTGTTGTTAGTGTCCTTTGAAATGCAAAAAAAATGAATTTTGATGAAGTACAATATTTCCATGTTTTTTTTCGTTGCCTGTGCCTTTGGTGTCGTATCCGAGAAATCTTTGCCAAATCCAATGTCATGAAGTTTGTGCCCTTTGTTTTCTTCTAAGAGTCTCACCATTTTCTCTCTTAATGTTTAGGTCTTTCAAATACACTGTCGTTTTTGCAGCATCTTATTGTTGACACAGGCCACCTCTATTCAGGATGGGAGGAGACGCCTCGAGGGTAGGGGAATAGCAGGAGGTGGGGGTTGTTGGGGGATATCTTAAAGGCTGATTCCCACAATAATTCAGGTACGTAGTTTTAAAAGTTAAATAATTCTGTAAGATTTATATTGAAAATGGGAATCCTTTGCTCCTTTTTTTTTTTGGTGGTGCCGGAGATGGGTTTTATTGGCTTTCGCTTTTCTCGGGGAGCACCAGCTCCCCGCAGGTGCCCGCAGTGTTGCTGTGTGAACTCACACGGGGATTCCTTTGCTCTTTCTTTCCCCACTGCTATAATGTTAATTTCCAGACCTCAGCAATAACTCCTTTCAATTCTTTTAAGTGGCTATTTCCCTTCATATTTCTAAATCATATGTTTAGTCTGCCATTTTGGACTTTGCATTTTATATATTACTTAATAACTTTCTATCAAGAGATGGAAGTTTAGCATTCTTATACTACCTCCTCCCGGCATAACCCCTACCACACACACACACACACTCTTTCCCTCCTCCCATCCTTGCACTACACATATAGTATGATTTTTTTGTTTAACCAGTGTTCACTGTTTTCATCATCACGACTATGCCCTTAGAAACTTTTAGGCCTCTTGGAGTCATCATTTCTTCTCTCCTATTTATCCACTTCTGTCTTGTCTGAATTTCTGGGGGATTCTCTTAATAATTTCTTATCCTATCTGTTTACCTAAGTCCAACTTGATACATGTTGTGAAATGAAAAAATGTTCTGAGTTTCAAATTTCTTCCAGTTCAAGACAATTTACACATTACTGCAAACCAGTGGTGGGGGGTGGGGGGAATATATGTGCGTACACACACACACACACACACACACACACACACACACGCACACACACACACACACGCGCGCGCGCGCGCACACACATGCGCACACACATTGTAATTAATATAATATATAATATACCTAACTATATATTTTCCAGTTTTCAATAGACTGAAGTATTTCCATATTTTAAAAAATTAGTTGTACAAATAATACACACATGTAGCCACATCATAAAATAATCTAATAAATATATACAGATTGTGAGGAGGTAAAGCCCTCTCCTCAGAGACGACCATCATTAAAAGCTTGAATTGTTTATTTTTGCATATATTTTTCTGTGACTTTTTTTCTTTCCTAATGTCTCCATGTTTTTTGGTCTGTTTATATAAATTTACTTATTTTTTTTAAAGCTTTTATTTCTTTGACAGAGAGAGACACAGCGAGAGAGGGAACACAAGCAGGGGGAGTGGGAGAGGGAGAAGCAGGCTTCCCGCGGAGCAGGGAGCCCGATGCGGGGCTCGATCCCAGGACCCTGGGATCATGACCTGAGCCGAAGGCAGGCGCCCAACGACTGAGCCACCCAGGCACCCCTTACTTAAGTATTTTTAGCTACTGTGTAGTTTCCCAAAGTATGAATGCACCATAATTTATTGTACCATTTTCCTATTAAAGAGCAGTATGTTGTATCCAATTTAGGCATCTGCAGTGAGCACCTTATACATATATGTATATGTGCATGTGCAAGTATTTCTATAGGTTATGTTCCAAGAAGTGGAATTTGTTGCATCAAATGCTGTGTATACTTTGAATTTTTTATAGTTATTGTCAAATTGGCCTCTACAAAGGCTATACCGCTCTCCCCTCCAGTCTGGAGTATAGAAGCATGCCCTTTCCCCACACCCTTGCCAACATTACACCATTGGTCTTCCTGTCTCTTCTGCTGGACTGTCACATCTCTTTCATAAACTCCCTCCCATTTTTACTGATGATGAAATTAGATCAGAATCTATTTTCGGATATATCAGGGATGGTTTTTTTGGGGGAGGAGTACAACTGGGATCGGGCCCAGCAGTGGGAAGATAAAGGGTTCTCGGTGGTCTCTTTCTTTTCTTAATGTCAGCTAAGACTAGAAAGAATCTCTGTGAGTCAGCTTCTTTCCACCACACTGCTTAGGTGCTTTTCTTTCCTGGTTTTGTTTTTGACTGATTTCATCCATGGAGCCTGACCCTTCCCCCTCCTTAAGTAATGAATAACCAGAAAAGTCACAGAGCCCAGCAAACTGAGTGAAGGAAGCTTAAGGAAAATATTAAAAGGGAAGAAAAGTGTTTGATGTACTTTAAATATAAAATGTGGAAAAGTAGGGGAAGGGTGGGGGTTGGGGAAGGGAGGGGAGAGAGATTATTCACGGTAATGGGAACCAAATGTTGGCTGGGAAAACTGCAGCTCTCACACTCTTCCTGTAAACCCAGCGGCTTTTCAAAGTGATAATAATGAAGAGCCAACAGCACAGGACGCGCCTTAACCCTTCCATACCTGGACAGCTTCTTCCAGTCAGCTTTTCAGAGGCTGGTCCACTTTGAGGGAGTCCTGGTATGTGGAGAATTTGTTTACCTCTTGACCCCCTGACAAAAGGAAGGAAGGTGGAGGCAAGTAGCAGAAGAGTGAGTGAACACCTGCTTGCTAACCCCCCTCACACTGTGCCTAAGTTTCTCTTTCAGTGTTGGGCTTTAATATCGGACAGCGAAGCAGCCTGCTTGACCAATAGCTTACCAGTTTTGAAGTGATGTATCTTCTCCCTCTGCTGTCCAGAAGGGGACCTAGAAGGAGATGAGGACTGCCACATAGCAGACAGGTGCTCTCTGTCCATCAGTAATAATCCCACTACATGAAGGCCCTCTGTGGAGTCTGAAGTCCTCTTGGGTGCCCAGTGTGTGCACTCATCTGAAGGCCTGGGCCTCTGTTTCTCTTGGAAGTCCTCTCATGCCTCCGTGGAATTGAGATGTAAAGACTTTGTGGAGCTGAAGGGCACTCCCTGACATGACTTCCAGGTGGTCAGGGACAGGCCTTTTAGCCCCGCCCTTTAACCAGGGAGGGAGAATGAAAAGGGGGGAAGGGACGAAGATCCTGGTTCAGGTGGCTCTTCACTTCCATCTGGATTTAAACTTCGTTTAGGCACTTTTAAAAGTCCATTTTGGGTAAGAAAGAAGTCTTATTTTTCTATATTTTCAAATATTTACGATTTTTGAGAGGCAGCCCCCACATAGAGGGCAGGTGGCACTGCAGAGCAGACAGGTGCTCAGACCCCGCAATTAGCTGAGCAGGTTGCTGGGCCTCTCCAGGCGTCAGTTGCCTCATCTGTAACTTGAGGCATGAATGGTCTCTGCCCGCTCGGAACGTGAAGGGTTTCAGTAAGGTAAAACATGGAAAACATTGAGCGCACTGCCGGGCATCTACCTTTCTCCGTCTTCATCGTTACCCTCATATTGCCTGTGGCTAAAATTGAACTATCTTTTTGGTTTCAAATGGTTTTAAAAGACATCTTTGGGACGATTTTATCTTTTTCATGTTTTACATTTAAGTCTATGATCTATTTTGAATCAATTTTTGTGTGAAGTATGAGGTTTATGTTATGGTTCGTTTTTTTACCTATCAATATGCCATTGCTCCAGCACCATTTGTTAGTAAACAAATGGCTAATTTAAAAAAGGGTATCCTTCCTCCATTGCATTGGTTTTTCTCGCTTGTCAAAAATCAGTCACTGTTTGTTTGCGTCGTGGATGATTTTGTTTTATTTTAAATATTTTATTTTTGGTACTGAGTCTTTGACTTTTTTTTTTCTAAGTAGGCTCTACACCCATTGTGGGGCTTGAACTCATGACCCCAAGATCAAGACTTGCATGCTGTATCAACTGAGCCAGCCAGGTGCCCCGGGTCTTTGATGATTTTAGTATTCCTAAAACAAAGGCCTATAGCAATAATTGTTATTAACTAGAAAATCCTTAGCAAAGACTCTTAGGTTCTCATTTTCTGTTCTTCCACGTTAACTGTGGAATCCTCCAGATTTAGGTTCAAAAGCAGCTCTTTCACTTACTCTGCATGTGAAGGTAAACCTGTTATTCAGTGTAAGCCTCGGTGTCCTCATCTCTAATACAGAACAGTAACACCTGTCTCCGTGGGTTGCTGTGAAGGCTAAGCATGGTAAGGCACGTAAAGGGCTTCGCTTGAAGTCAGGCATTTAGAGAGTCCTCACGCTAATGGAGTAGTGGCGGTGAGAGCTGCATGTCTCCCTGCTTGGCCATCCTAAGCCACGCTTACTCATGCCCTTTGCCTTCCCCAAAGCTGAGCTTTTTTTAGCCTTTCCGTGGTAGCTTCATCATGAGTGCATGAGTGATTCCAATTAAAGCTACTGTGCTATGCTTTACTTAGATGACAGTTCTGACCAGTAACATTTCTATTTCAGAATACAGCAGATGAGAGGTCACTGTCTTACCGGCTGTAATTACAGCATCTCTGTACCCTCCCCCACCCCCACCATTTAGCCACATTGGCTTTCCTATTCTTCCCCGCTCTTTTATATGCTGTTCCTTCTACCTGGAATGTCCTTTCCAGTTGTCAAATTGCTGGTCATCTTTTGAGATCATTTCTACTTTGAAGAAATCAAGCCTTTCTTGATTTCCTCCTTAGGAAGTTGCTCCCTTCCTTTTGTTTTCTAAAGCTAATGTCCTGTTTTCAGCACAGCGGCATACAGAGTTGTGGAGTACCAGGAGTTTTTTTTTTCTGTTTGGAAAAATATACACATATCTTTTACAATGCATAAATAAATAAAATATATTCATATGTGTTCACATTAATATGAAATGATAAAAGCAGGATCATATAATCACAGTATACTGGAACAAGATGAATGACACACACCAGGGTACCATGATTGCAGAATAGGATTAGGGGTGACATTTTTTCTCCTTCTTCACACTTTTCAGTAGTTGGGCATTTTCGTAGTCAGCATGTATTAATTTTTAAATTGATTGTTCAATATACCTTACAATTCACTATTAATTCAGAAATATGCCTCCCTTATTTGAAACAATAAGATTCCGTTCTGCCATTGGTTAAAGAAGGGAACAAAAGAAAGGGAAGAAAAAAAGAGCTAACATTTATTGAGTGCTCAGTTCATGCCAGGTCCTGTGCTTTTATGATTTATCCTATTTATTCCTGAAAACATGCTATAACATGAATATTGTTATCCTCAAGTATAGATGGTGAAATAGCCTTAGAAATATTGCCTTTTTTTTTTTTTTAAAGATTTTGTTTATTTGTCAGAGAGAGAGCACAAGCAGGGGGAGCGGGAGAGGGAAAAGCAGGCTTCCCACTGAGCAAGGAGCACGACGCGGGACTTGATCCCAGGACCCTGGGATCATGACCTTAACCAACTGAGCCACCCGGGCATCCCGAAATATTGCCATTTGAGTCTAGCTCTTTCTTTTTTCTTTTTCTTTTTTTATTATTAAAATATAATCCCTCTTTAAGAAAATGCAATACCTCGGGGTGCCTGGGTGGCTCAGTCGTTAAGCGTCTGCCTTCAGCTCAGGTCATGATCCCAGGGTCCTGGGATCGAGTCCCACGTCGGGCTCCCTGCTCAGCAGGAAGCCTGCTTCTCCCTCTTCCACTCCCCCTGCTTGTGTTCCTGCTCTCGCTATATCTCTCTCTGTCAAATAAATAAATTAAATCTTAAAAAAAAAAATGCAATACCTCTTAATTTACCCCACCTATTTTGCCCATCTTCCCACCCCCTCCCCTCTGGCAACCACCAGTTTGTTCTGTGTATTTATGAATCTACTTCTGGGTTTTGTTTGTTTTGTTTTTAGGTTCTACTTATGAGTGAAATCATACAATATCTAGCTTTGTGTGACTTACTTCACTTAGTGTAATACCTTCTAGATGTATCCATGTTGTCACAAATGGCAAGATCTCATTCTTTTTTATGGCTAAGTAATATTCGTGTGTGTGTGTGTGTGTATGTGTGTGTGTACACATTACATCTTCATCCATTCATCTGTTGATGGACACTTGGGCTGCTTCCATATCTTGGCTATTATAAATGAGGCTGCAGCAAATATAGGGGTGCATATATCTTTTCAAATGAGTGTTTTTGTTTTCTCTGGGTAAATACCCAGTAGTGGAATGACTGGATCATGTGGTAGCTCTATTTTAACTTTTTGAGGAACCTCCTTACTGTTTTCCACAGTGGCTGCTCCAATTTACATTCCCAGCAGTCCTGCACGGGACTTTTTTCTCCACATCCTCACCAACACTTGTTGTTTCTCGTCCTTTTGATACTAGCCATTCTGACTGGTATGAGGTGGTATCTGATTGTGGTTTTGATTTGCATCTCCCTGATAAGTGATGATGAATATCTTTTTATACATCGTCTTTGGGAAAATGTCTATTCAGGTCCTCTGCCCATTTTTAAATCAGATTATTGGTGGGTTTCTTGGTGTCAAGTTGTATATATTCTTTAAATATTTTGGGTATTAACCTCTTATTGGGCATATCTGCAGATACCTTCTTAGTAGGTTACCTTATCATTTTGTTGGTAGTTTCCTTTGCCATGCAGAAGCTTTTTAGTTTGGTGTAGTCTCAATACTTAATTTTTTTCTTTTGTTTCCCTTGCCTGGGAGGCATATCTAGAAAAATGTTGCCAAGGCCAGTGCCCAAGAGATGACTGCCTATGTTTTCTTTTAGGAGTTTTTTTGGTTTCAGATTTCACATTTAGGTCGTTAATCCATTTTGAGTTTATTTTTGCGTATGGTGTGAGAAAGCGGTCCAGTTTCATTCTTTTGCTTGTAGCTGTCGTCCAGTTTTTCCAGCAGCATTTACTGAAGAGATTATCTTTTCCCCATTGCACATTCTTGCCTCCTTTTTTTTTGAAGATTAATTGACCATATAAGCGTGGGTTTATTTCTGGGCTCCCTATCCTGTTCGTATGTGTCTGTTTTTGTGCCAGTACCATATTTTTTTTATTACTGTAGCTTTGCAGTATATTTTGAAATCTGGGACTGTGTTACCTCCAGCCTTGTTCTTTCTCAGTTGCTTTAGTTATTTGGGATCTTGTGTGGTTCCATTCGAATTTTAGGACTATTTGTTCTAGTTCTGTGAAAAATGCTATATTTGGCAAGGATTGCACTGACTCTGTAGATTGCTTGGAGTAGGATGGACCTTTCAACAGTATTAGTGTCCAGCTCTGTCTGACATGAGAGCTCATGCTCTTTTTACTAGTTTAACTTTCCTACTCTTCGGAAGAGGAAAATCAGTACTAGACTTTTCACAATGGTATCCCAGACTAGTCTAAGACCTATTTATTAATGATGATAATGTGCAAAAGAGAGGTGGAAAGATTTCTGAAAATAAACTATCATTTGTGGAATATAAGAAACAACCTGTGAACAAAAGTGGAGAAAAATTTGGTTAGAAGCTGAAGCAAATAGTTCGGCATTATAAATACCTTTACCACAGTCTATGACTCTGGACAGTTTTTCACTTTCACCACACTCATGCTTTGTGTGTGGGCAGGAAACATCACTAGCCCGAAGAGCTAACTATAAGTATATATGGTTTGTATTTAGGATTCGGATTAAATTTCTATTTGCTTTGTATGCTGACTTTTCTGACTCTGACTTTTTTAATTTCTTTCACAGATTTGACCCAGCAGTTCAGGTAGATTAGGATGACTACTTTAGTGTTCTTGGTTTCTTACAGTGGCCTGATCATGCTGGTGCTGGTCAACATGTCTTAGAAATACGACTTATCATTTTAGCTATGGTTTAACAAATGCATTTTTCAGTAACTATGGTATGTTAGAAGAGAACCATTGCTTCTCAGCTGTTTGGCTAAGATCGAGTAGTTGGAGAGAACCGTGTTATCATGAAAAGGATATAAAGAAAAAGAAATAATGAAAGATGTCCCTTTTAGGCTCCAGGCCATTTATGGACTTAGTGTGTGGGGAACCAGGTCACAGACAGACATGGAGAGAAATCATACATTCCTTCATCAGCAAGTATAATGTCTGAATTTAGAGCTCTGGAAGTAAAGAATTTTTGTTTGATTCAATCCCTATTATATTCCTATTTTTATAATATTCATAGGAAAGCTCTTTGCTTCTCTATATGAAGAGGACCCCTTTTACTGTATAAGAATATGGATTGCCTGTTGATCTCTGAGAAATCAGGTTATGTACTATTGAACCTCAAAAATAAAATCATATATAAAAGTAATACTAGCTAATAGTAACATGTATTGCTTATGGTATGCTGTGCACTAAATGTTTTATGTATACCTTAACTCATTTAAAAGCTTTTACTATGTGCTAGCAACTGTTCTCAAAACTCTACATGTATTAACTGATTTAGTGCTCACAGCTACTTTGTAAGATAAGTACTGTTATCATTCCCATTTTACAGATGAAGAGACTAACTACAGAGAAAAGAAATGATTTGCCCAAGATACACATTGGTGAATGGCAGTCAGGATTCAAACCCAAGCAAGTAGTCACGGAATCCATGCTCTTAACCACTCTCCTAGTAATTCTCAATGGTGTGTGTCCGAATCATCTGAAGGGCTTGTGAAAACAGATTGCTAAACCCAGATCCAGAGTTTCTGGTTCCAGTAGGTCTGGGGTAAGGCTCGATTATTTTCATTTTTAACAAGTTTCCAGGTGATGCTGTGCCATTGGTTCAGGGGACCACACTGAGAATCACTCTCCTGGGGCTGGTTACAAATTAGTAGTATTCAGTGCAAGCAGCTGAGGACCAGAATCAAGAGTTAGGGTGGTATCCTCTCGGAGGCAGGTGCCTGCATTTTGCACTAGCTGTGACGTTGGACTAAGCCCCTCTAGTAAATCTTGGGGACAGCACATTCCTTTTTTTTTTCAGGTAGGCTCCATGCCCAGTGTGGGGCCCACCATGGGGCTTGAACTCAGGACCCTGAGATCAAGACCTGGGCTGACATCAAGAGTCCCAACACTTAAACGACGGAGCCACCCAGGCACCCCAGGGGACAGCACATTTCAGTAGACTTGTCTTGACATAACAGAAGCATGGGCCATGGTTGCCATGCCATGGACTTCACGAATAAGAGGCCACTTCCTAGTATGATGAAGTATTGTTTCCATAGATTGTACATTGAAGGTACCTTGGGAATGGGCTCCTAAAAGCCACACACACACATACACACACACACACAACTGCAGTAAGACAAAAAGACCTGAGCATTAGTACACATTTTATTTCCTTCTTTTTGGTCCTGTAACTTTGAAGGAAAGAAAAAAACAAAAACCTCCTTTCTTGTGATTTCCCCAGTATTTTCTCTATTTTATAAAAACAACTTTATTTATAAAGAAAAAAGGACTGGTAGAGAAGGTAAAAAGTTTAAAAAGAGAAAGAAAAGAAACATGGAGTTTTTTTAGTTGTTCCCCCATCTCCCTTGGCCAGTTGAAGAAAGGGGGCAGAGACAGGTGACTGAAGCCAAAGCTGGAGCCTCGACTCTTCCAAGTTGCCTGCTGTTTTGCTTCCTGGGGAAAAGTGGAGAAACGAAAGGAGCCTAACTGATGTGATGAGGCAGGAATTCTAAATCTGTGACACTTTGCAAGCTGTTTGTGTGCACTGGGTTTGAACCCAGCTACAATTCAGTGTAGAAGTTCTTGGAAACTGGCATGTCAGCTGTCCTAGACAATCTGCACATTAACTTTCACTTTGAAAACTTTTCCTGGCTTGTCTTTGCAGGGTGTGAACGCTGGCCCATGGTGGGCCACTTTACCAGGGCCAGCTGCGCTCGTGTGTACCTGCCTTGTTGTCGCAAAGGCATCGGACGTTTCCCTTCATTTGATGAAAACCTTGCTGAGCTGGACTCGGTCTTCATTGTTGAATGAACTGGTGTCAGGGAGTTCTCTTTTGGCTTTCTTAAAGGTCACTCTTTGCTCACTTCTTTTTAGTTCACAGCTACATTTTTCAGGCTTCATGTGGTATGCTGGTTATGCCAAAGTAAAGAGCTGGATCAAAGACATTTCTTGTTAATAAGGCGAAGGATCAATCTGTCTTTTCAGATCCAGACTGCTAATAGATAAAGGACAAGGGAGTCTCCGTCTGTATAACTTGCTGATTGCCAGAATCCTAAGCTGCCTTCTAGAACAATGCTATGAACTTAACCTTTGAATGGTTAGGTTTTATATCCAGCTTTGTGTTCCATAAAGCTTGCCCCCAAACTCTCTGCCAGATGTACTAAGAAATCCCAACTTTGTCCTTATTTCCTCCTCCTGGAGATCATTCCATCAATCATGGAGTGGTACGAGTGTGGAGACGGCAAAAGTCTGGTTCACATTCAGTATCCATTGTCAAGTCCACCTGGCTGGGCTCTCACTGTATTTTTAAAGGCCAGGTATATCAATGCTTGGCTTTTTGACATGATACCTCCGTGTGTTCTTCCCAAATTTATATCATTGTCACACAGTATTTAATAAACTCAAAATAAAAAAGTAGCCAAAATGTCCCCCCGCCCCGACATCTTCCAGGTATCACTACTGCTTCCTTTTCCTTTTTTTAGATCTCTGCTTACTGAATGAATAAATCAGAAACCTCCCCTCTCAATTGCTTGCAATTCTGTATTTCAAGTTATATATCTTATTTGGACCCTGCTCACATTTTAATCTCTTTTGAATCATGCTTTTTTTTTTTTTTTTGCCTCTATTGATTTTGAGCCACCTTATTGTAGCATGTTGTCCTACTTCCACTTTTGGCTTTTCTATTAAAAGAAGGGTAGTAAACAATAGGTGATAGATTTATTTGGGGGATGCCAATTGATATACAGTCTCTTCCTTATTTAGGTTCTTAATTTTCAGGGCACATATTTGCCCCATCCAAATGCTGTTCTCCTCAAGGAAAATGAAACTCACAAGATTGATGGTATTGAATCAGTCTTATTTTTCTCTACTTAATAATTGAATTACTATCTCCAAAGAGGAGCATTTCTTATGATTACTAATTCATGATTTATGGTTTTAGTCCTTGTGATTCAGTGCATGATTTAATGTGCAAAGAAGCTCATACACTGGGAAAGGAAGGGAAGAGACAGAAATAAATTAGATGCTGAATATGTAAACTAGTAACCGAGATGTCAGTTTCAGGCCCAAATTGAAGAGGTTAGCAAACCAATGATTTGGCAGTCCTTAGAGAAGGAAAAGGGAATTACTTAAGCTTAGCATTGATTCATGAAAAAAAAAGAAAAAAAGCCATGCTAGACTAACCTCATTTCCCTTCATGGTAGAATTACTTTAGTAAGAGAAGATCAGGGGACTAAGAAAGAATTATCGTAACTGGGTTTCAGCCCGGCCAAATGAAATCTTGTGAGCACAGAAGAGAAATGTGAACAAGATAATACTGTCGTTAGGAATATCTGGTGACTAAATAGGCAACTCTTTTTTTTTTTTAATTTAAGATCAATTAATTAACATATAGTGTATTATTAGTTTCAGAGGTAGTTTAGTGATCCATCAGTTACATACAACACCCAGTGCTCATTACATCAAGTGCCCTCCTTAATGCCCATCACCCAGTTACCCCATCCCCCTACCCACCTAACTGTACCCAAACAATGCATCAGTGTAAGTTTGAGAATTAGGTCTCTGGGGCTTTTTCATTGGCCCCTTAGTTCACCATATTTATCAATGAATTCATTCATCCATTCTTATTTATTTAGGCCCCTACTACTATATGCTCGGCACTTACATAGCTAGAAGACATACTGATCCCATTTTCAGACAACATGAATATGGGATACTGAATACCTCGAATGACAATCAGTATTAACGATGATTTGATCTGACCAGAATGATGAGTCTGGTTCATGGGATTTAGTAAGGAAAAACATAAAGCTCTTCACACGGTTTCAGAAATTCAAGTGTGAAGAAGGCTTGAGGGTTCAGGTTGACTTTAAGTCTAATAGAAGTTAACAGTGGAATAAGAACTGCCAAAACCCAATAATATCACGTGGGGAAATTTTCACAACATATTGCTAGGTGAAAAAACCAGACTACAAAGCAGATAGTGCAGAATCACTTCCTGTGTGAGGGAAGGACACACAAAGGAAGAATATACATCAAAATTTACAGTAGCCATCTTTGTTGGATCACAGATAGATGACTTGGTTTTTGCCTGTCTTTTTATATTTGTCAGGTTTATGGTATTGAGAACATAATGCTTTTGTTCCTTAAAAAGAATTACTTTTGTTTCATTTTGAAAAGATATAAGGAGATGTAGGCACTGCTGGTAGCTTAGGCTTTTACTAACAGGATTGGGGGTGGGAGGAGGACTGTGATTCTCTCCCTCATTCATGCTCACATCCACTGCCTGAACAGCTGCCCCCTCCCTGGTAATCAGCATTGTTAGTAAACCCACATTTCCACATAGGGGCCAGCGTCCTGCCCAGAGTTCGAACATTATCCGTCTGGGTTGGCTTGGAGTAGCAGGCCTCCATCATGAGCCATCTCTGGTTGGGAAGACTGGCAAGCGGCCTGGGCTCCCCTGCTCACACACGCTGAGCGACTCTCAAGTCCTTTTTCAGATCCACTAGGTTGGCGCCCCCATTATCGCCCAGTTAGCCCACACAGGCACAATCCTTGGAAGGAGATTATAAGTACTGCTTTGCTTCTGTTCTTTCTGACGTGCTCACACCTGTTCCTTAGTGCCCTTATTGTTCGTTTCCCCAGAGGTTTGGATTCACTTTCCATGGGAAGAATGGTATTAGTAGCTCCCATTTATTATGTGTGCCAAACACCGCGCTAAATGCTTTACATGGATTATCCCATTTAGTTCTTGGACCAACCCTGTGAGATAGGGGATTGATTTTTTATTCCCATTTCTCAGCTGCGGAAACCAAGGCATGGAGAGGCTGAGTGAGTGGGAGAGTCAGGATTTGAACCCAGCTGTCTTGTTGTAGAGCACAGCCCTGGCCACTAAGCTGTGCTGCCGCCTGTTCTCGGGGTCATCCAGTTCAGAAGCTGGGGTGTGGATCCAGGGGCACGGGACCTCTGCTCTTCCTCCAGAATTCTCTCACCAACCCAGCTCTTGGATTGGTTTTGATTCCTTTCCAGAATCTAAAACCTTTCATTTCTTTTTGCTTCTTTCTTGGATTATTTCTTTAATCCTTTCCCAAGAGCCTTTCATCCTCTCAAATAAACAAAATATTTAAAGGTTTTTAAGCCCTTTCACCCTGTTCTGAAGCAGGAAGATCAGCTTGCATTTATAATTTTATATAGTTCCGTGCTTTTGACCTAGTGTATAGGTCATCAAACGTTCACTGGTTTTCCAGGTAATTTCTGAGCTTTTCTGTCTTTCTAATACTACTCGATTGTACTTCAGCTTTTCCTGCAAAAGTGCTATTTCAGTATAACTCCACAGATTCAAAATGGAAAAGGTCAAAGTGTTCTATATAGTCTTATCTCAAGGAGCAAACTCAAAAGGAAAAAATAAATTTTAGTCTTTAGCACCTGCATTTTCAGAGATCATTTAAAAATAATATTCCAACACAAAAACTCTCTCGAATTGAGGCACCTGTCACTGTGAGCGTAAAATCTCTTGGCAGGTCTAACTCATTCCACTTAAATAATTTTAGGCACAAATCTCATTTGGCTAGCTATCACTGTTCCCAGTCAGCAGTTACCAACAGCAAGCCTGGAGACTTGTTAGTAGACAGCTCCAGTGTTATTTCTTAAATTTGTGTCTAAATTTGACACACTTTTATTTTTTCACTAATGAAAGAAGTTCTCAGTCGTTCACCGGATACCTTTAGTAAGCAGACTTTTTTCTTGGAGCCCACACCATGCAATTTTAATGCTAAACTTAACTGTCACTGACCCCTTGACTCCCTTCTAAGTACATATTACTTCTAATCTCATAATATATCTTCAGGCTTAGTTTTTCCGAGCCAGCATTTCTTTCTGCCTTTCGTCCACACTGCTCATTTACCATCATTAATGCCGCTCTGCTTACATTGCCCTCACTTCCCCAGACCTTCTGCCAGCTTATTGGGTCCTGCAGGGGCTGACGTGATTTTCCCCACTCACATTACCATGTAGGCTGGCTCCCCTTGACTCGGCCCAGCACTGCACCTCCTCCGCTTTGAATGCCTCTGGAAATGCCACCTATTCCAGAGTCCTGCCATTCCTGCCTTTCTCCCACCTCCTCCTCTTCCTCGTGGACTCACCTTCACAAGTGCATTTCCTCTGGACCTGGAGCTCTTTGGGAGCAGGTCTTTTTCTTCTTGCTAGTCCCTAGGAACAGGGCCCAGTAGATGGGTTGGGTTTATTTTGTGGGTTGTTTACTCATGAGTTGAATGCTGCTGAAAATGGGAGAACTATTTAGGCATGTACCTTTACATGGGATCCCAGTATTGCAACAAGCATGAAGAGAAAAAGTAATTTTACTACAAAAATCAGGGAAGTCAAGAACAGAGATGTAACATATACACAGAATGGGAATTATAATATTTAGGTATTTCATGAAAGATAAAAGAAATATCTTTTTTTAGTTGAGGTAAAATTTACGTAAAGTACATGGATCTTACGTGTTCAATGAGTTTTGACAACTTTATACATCCACATAACCCCCACTCAACACAAGATGTGGCACGTCTCCATCATACTCAAAATTCCATGTCTCTTCCTAGTCAGTACTCCTCCTCCCTCAGTAATCACTCTTTTGACTTCTCTTAGGATAGATTAATTTTGCCTAATATTTTTTTAAACTTTTTTTTTATCGTGGTGAAATGCACATAACATAGAATTTACAAACCATTTTTAAGTGTAGAGTGGCGTTAAATCCATTCACATTCTTGTACAACCTTCACTACCATCCATCACCATGACTCTTTTCATCTTTTCATCTTGTAGAACTGAAAATTGTACCCATTAAACAGTAAATCCCCTTCCTCACCACCCCCACAAGTTCCTGCAACCACTGTTATACTTTCTGTCTCTATGATTTTGACTACTCTAAGTACCTTATACGGAGTGGAATCATGCAGTATTTGCCTTTTTGTGACTGGTATCTTTCACTCGGCCTAATGCTCTCACAGTCCATCCATGTTGTAGCATGTTGCAGAGTTCCCTTCCTTTTTAAGGCTGGATAATGTTTCATTAAATTATATACCACATTTTGTTTATCCATTTATCCTTGGTGGACACTTGGGTAGCTCTCACATTTTAGCTATTGTGTTATGAACATGGGTGTGTAAATATAGTTTTGCCTCTTCTTGGACCTCATATAAGTGGAATCATCCAATATTCTTTTGTATCTGACTTCTTTCCTTCAACACAGTGTTTTAGAGATTCATCTATATTGTTGTTTATATCAGTAGTTCAATCTTCTGTGTTGTTGAGTAGTGTTCTGAATGGATATTCCCACAACTTATTTATCCATTGTCTTACTGAGGGACATTAGGATTTTTTTACTATTGTGAATACAAACTCAATGAGAATTCTTAAACAACTTTTTTTTTCATAACCGTATATCTTTACTTCTTCTGGGTGTATACTTAGGAGAATATGTTTTCTGAAACTATTATATCACTTTACACTCCCATCAGCAATGTGTGAGAATTCTAGTCACTCACATGTTTACCAACATTTGGTGTTGTTACCTGTTTGACTTTAGTCATTTTAATAGATGTAAACTGCTATTTTCATTTTCCGGATGACTACTGATACTGAGAACTTTTTATGTGCTTTTTCGTGTTTTATTGGCCAGTCATATGTATATTTTTGTAAAGTATCTATTCAGATATTTTATACATTTTTAAACTAGGTTGTCATTTTATTGTTGAAGCCAACAGTTAATGATAGGACTTCATTATATATTATCAATTAGGAATCCTTTCTCACATATATGTATTGTAAATATTTTTCTTTAGGACATGGCTTGCCTGTTCATTTTCTTAGTGATATCTTTTGGTGAGCAGAAATGTTTAATTTTAATAAAGTTTATCAATCTTTTTTCATTTACGATTAGAGCTCTTTGTGTCCTAAGAAATCCTTCCCTATGACAAGCTTACAAAGATATTCTCATATTTTCTTTTAGACGCTTTTAGGTTTGGGGGTCTGTGATCCAAGTCAAATTTATTTTTGTGTATGGAACAAAGTAGAGGTTGAGGTTCATTTTCTTTTTTTATCATATGGATATCCAGTTGTTTTAGCACCATTTGTTTAAAAAACTTTCTTTTCCCTGTTGAAGTCACTTGGCACCTTAGTCAAAAATCAATTGACTGTATATTTGTGGGTCTATTTCTGAACTCTTTATTCTATTTCATGGATCTCCTTGTTTACTATTATGCTTATGCTGTACTATCTTGATTGTGGTAGTTTTATAGTGGCCTTGAAATCAGGTAATGTAAATCTCCCTTTCAAAATTATTTTGACTATTCTAGATTCTTTGACTTTTCCGCATAAATTTTAAAATCAACTGGGCAGTTTCTTCAATAACAGCAAAGCCTCCTGGGATTTTTACTGTGATTGCATTGGATCTGTAGATCAGTTGGGGGTGGTTTCCAGTTCTGGTAGTGGCCGATTAAGTTTTTATCTGATCAGCCCACTGGATAAAATACAAAATACAACTACCTGAAGGCAGTGGAAGGTAAACAAAAGCTGGTACACACTAGAGAAGCCAGTATTTGGAAGAAGGAAATGAACATTTGGAGGAAGGGAACTGCAATAGGTGAGCTTTGTCTTTTTGTCTTTTATTTATTGCCTTTTAACCTGAGGGCAGGTCACAGTTTGCTATTAGAACCTAATGTAGAAATCCAAAGTAACTGGCTTGACAAACCGGAGGATAGAGTTCAGGACAAACACGCCTGTTGGCGAGTAAGAGGAGAACCTTGGCAATGAGGCAACCAGAAAGGGGGAGGTATACTCCAAACTATACAGTTAAAGCTAAAAGAACTGAACATAGATCTGAGCCACAGCCCACTGAGGGAAAAACAGAATTGCAGTTGGAGTTCAGCCAAGTTAACTGCCTGCTTAAAACACATACTTGGTCTTTGGAGCAATATAATACAATCCAGTATCTATAACATTTCACAGTGTCCCAAGATATAATATGAAATTATTCAACATCTGAAAAAACAGGAAAATATGACCCATTCTTAGAATAAAAGGTGGGGCCAGTCTTAAGAAGGCTCAGATGTTGGAACTAATAGAAAATGATTTTAAAGTGGCTATTATAACAATGAACAAGAATGTAAAGGAAACTATGCTTCAGTGAATCAAAGAGGAAATCTCAAGACAGATTCCAGATGGAAACTGTGAACTAAGAAAAACAGTATCTGAAATATAGAATAAATATCTTAACAATATTGAGCCTTCCAATGGGTCAACATGCTATATCTATATATTTATTTAGATTTTGTTTAATATTTCTCATTAATGTTCTATAAATTCAGTGTAGAGATCTTACACATTTTTAAGTATATTTATTTCTAGATATTTGGTGTGTTTTTATGAGATTATAAGTTGTATTGCATTCTAAAATTTCACTTTTTTATTGTGTATTATTGGCATTTAAAAATACAGTTGCATTTTGTTTATGGACCTTAATTTCTGCAACCTTATTACCAGTGTTTTTATAAAATTCATAGGGTTTTCTATGTAAACAATCATGTCTGTGAATAATGGCAGGGGTTTTTTTTCTTGTCTTATGACACTGGCTATGTATTCCATTACTAATTTCGAATAGAAGTGGTAAGAGAAAACATCCTTCCTTTATTCCTATTCTTAGAGGAAAAGAGTTCAGTGTTTCACCAATAAGTATGATGTTAACCATAGATTTTTTACAGATATACTTTATTATATATTATCATATATACTTTATTAGACTGAGGAACTTTCTTTCTGTTCCTAGTTTACTAAGAGTTTCTGTTGTGAATGGGTGTTGCATTTTGTCTAATGCATTATACCATCTAATAATGTTCTGTTATGATTTTCTTCTTTATTCTTTTAAAGTGGTGAATTACATGATTGATTTTTGAATCTTAAACTATTCCTGTGGTAAATATCACTTTGTCATGATATATGATCTTATTTTTTTATAGGAGGTAGATTTTTTATATAGAAGATAGATGTAGATTGATTAGTTTTATTTGCTAGTATTTTGTTAAAGCTTTTTGTGTATATATTCATTGGACATACTGATCTGTAATTTTCTTGGAATGTCTTTGTCACATTTTATGTTAACATCATAAAATGAGTTGGGAAATTTTCCCTTCTCTCCTTTATTTCTGAAAGATTTTGTGAAAGAGTAGAATTATTTCTTCTTTAAATGTTTGATAGAATTCATTGAAACCATCTGGGTTTAAAGTTTTCTTTGTAAGAAGGTTTTTGATTACAAGTTAAATTTCTTTATATACATATTTATATAGAGAGAGCTATTTAGACTTTCTCTCATTGTGTCACTTTTAATAAGTTGTATTTCCAAGGATTTCTTCATTTTATCTAAGTTGTTGAATATTTGGCATAGAGTTATTCACAAAAATATTGTACTTTTGATATCTATAGACTCTATGATGTTCTTCTTCATTCCTGATATTAATAATTTATGTCCTTTTTTTCTTTGTGATCAGCTTGCTTGGAACTTACCAACTTTTAAAATCTTTTCAAATAGCCACCTTTGATTTTGTTGATATTCTCTGTTTGCCTATTTTCTATTCCATTGCCTTAAAAAAATAAACTGAAGTACATTAAGATTTGGAAGAGTTCATTAGAGCAAACATTGATTTTAATTGGGCAGTGACAAACTGAAAATGGCTAGGAGCAATCTACCAGCAGGAACTATGGGCAAGGCTTTTTTGTTGTTGTTTTTTAAGTAAAGGAAGGAAATTACTTGATTGACTACAGCTTAAGCAGTTGCCTTATTTGGGAAAGCCTCATAAGGTGTTTGTGATTGATTGTTCTTAAATATCATTTTCTCAGATTTAAGTACCTTGACACTGGCTTAGGTTTTGGTTTGTTTATATAGGCTGCCAAGGCTTAGAGCCACCTCAGTCTGATGGCATCCTTGTTTAATTACTGTATTGATTTCTGCTTTTATTATTATTCTCTTTTTTATTCTACTTACTGTTTGTTTAACTTGCTTTTTTCTAGCTTCTTAAGGTAGAAGCTTGATTGTTAATTTTATACATTTCTTTTCTAATATAGACATTTAAGACTATAAATTTCTGTTTAAGTACTCTTTTTGATTTTGTTTGTATTTTCATTACCATTCAGTTGGATACACTTTTATGTTTGTCTTGTGATTTCTTCCTTGATTCATAGATCATTTAGAAGTGTGTTAATTTCCAAATATTTTGGAATTTTCTAGAAATATTATTACTGATTTTTAATTTAATGACATTCTAGTCAGATTGTACTCTGGATTTTGATCCTTTGATTTTTATTGGGACTTATTTTATGGCCCAGCATTTGGACTATCTTGGTGAGTGCTCCATGTGCACTTGAAAAGAATGAGTATTCTAAAGTTACTGGGTATAGTTTTACATAATTGTCAAATAGACAGTGGGTGGAGTGTGTTGTTTAAATGTTTAAGTCTGTATTGGCTGTTTTTTTGTTGGTTTTCTCCCCCCCCCCCCCCCCCCGCACTTTAAAATATCTCTCCATTGTTTTCTGGTCTTTGTTTTCTGATGATAAGTCAACAGTGCAACCATTTGGATTGTTGTTCCCTTGTAGGTAATGTTTCTACCACTGCCAACCAGCACCCCACCACCCTGGCTGCTTTTATGATTTTTTCTTTATTTTTAGTTGTCAGCAATTTGACTATGATGTGCCTAGGTGTAGATTTCTTTGTCCTTACCTTGCTTGGGATTTGCTGAGCTACTTAGGTTTGTAAGTTAATGTCTTCCATCAGCTTTGGAAATTCTCAGCCTTTATCTCTTTAAAGATTTCTTCTGCCCCATTCTCTCTCTTCTCCTTCTGGGATTCTTATTTTATATATGTAACACACTCTCCTCTATTGTGTTCAGTCTATTAAGCATTTTGAATGAATTCTTTTTTTAAAGTTTTTTTTTTTTATTTATTTGACAGAGAGACACAGTGAGAGAGGGAACACAAGCAGGGGGAATGGGAGAGGGAGAAGCAGGCTTCCCGCTGAGCAGGGAGCCCAATGCAGGTCTCGATCCCAGGACCCTGGGATCATGACCTGAGCCGAAGGCAGACGCTTAACGACTGAGCCACTGCCTCTTGAATGAATTCTTCATTTTTGATTTTATATTTTTTCATTTCTAGAATTCTTGTTTGGTTCTTTTTTTAAATAAATTTAATCTCTCTATTGAAATCCCCATCTGTTTATACACGTTGCCCACCTTTTACACTAGACCCTTTTACGTATTTATCATGGTTATTTTGAAGTCCATGTCTTTTTTTTTTTTTTAAAGATTTTATTTATTTATTTATTTGACAGAGAGAGACACAATGAGAGAGGGAACACAAGCAGGGGGAGTGGGAGAGGGAGAAGCAGGCTTCCCGCGGAGCAGGGTGCCTGATGTGGGGCTCAATCCCAGGACCCTGGGATCATGACCTGAGCCGAAGGCAGATGCTTAACAACTGAGCCACCCAGGTGCCCCGAAGTCCATGTCTTTTAAGTCCAACATTTGTGCCATCTCTCAGTGCCCTTCTATTGACTGTTTTCTCTCATGGGTCACATTTTCGTGCTTCTGCATGACTTTTATAATTATTGATTGTATGCTAGACATTTTATGTAAAATCAGAGTCTTAAGTAAGTATTATTTGCTCTCCCACCCCCCAGAAAAGACATGCTTATCCTTTTCTCAGGCTGCTAATATATGGAAGGGGTTGAGCAATCTAATTGATAATTAAGCTGGGTCTGGACTTCGTTGCAACCTTAGTGAGATTCTAGTTCACCTCTGACTTCAGATGTTTTGAGAGCAGGATGGGAGCACCAGTAAGATTCTAAAGACCCTTGTATGCTTTACAGTCATGTGGTCAGTTTTCTGAACCATGCGAGATGTCTGCTTTTCATCCTGGATGTCAGCTTTTTTGGGTAGCTGAGGAGTTCTCTTCCAATCGTACTCTCTTCTCCCCTGTTCCCAGACTCTATTGCAACAGGTTTGTGGTTCACAAAATGCTGTTCTGGGGGCTGGGGGGCCGGGGAGAGTTGGTCCTCAAGACTCTTTGAGGGAGACAGTAGGGTCAAAATGTTTTCCATAGTAGTGCTAAGATATTTTTTGCCCTTTTCACTATGTTGACATTTGCACATGGTGCAAAAACAATGGTGTTTTTATAAAACTCTTCATGCTTTAGTACAAATTAAGGCCGTGGCCCCAAACTGTAGTAGTAATCATTGTAATCTCTACCACCAGAGCATTTGTAGTTACCAGAGAAATGCCATTGCTACTTAAGAAAATCCTTGTTATGCAATGATTATGAAATCTCAACTCTGGATTACATATCTTTTTAATGTTCTGTCTGACAAAATAGGGTGTACATATAGAGCACTTCTGCATACTGTGTGATTGTCGTCTCAAGGAAGAGCACTTGTGTGACTGAGTTATAGTCCAGACTAGCCGCTTTTTTCATCAAACATTTTTACTTGAAAGAACAACTGATAGATAAACTCTGGTTATTCACATTTAGATGTTTGGCAGATATTTTCTCAAAAATAAACAGTGAGCCTAACACTTTAAGGAGAACAACTGATGGTATTTCTTGTCAATGATAAAATTCTAGCTTTCACAAAAAAAATTAGAATTATGGAAAACTTCTATCTACCATTATGGATTTGATAGCTTCCTAATACTTGAAGACCTTTCTGAAGTGATTGAGTAATATTAACACATGGGATTTTTTATATTGTATAATGAAATGTGTCAACATTTGGAAGGTCTGCATAACTCAGTGAACCAGTATTCCTAAAGGTTAATGCATGATATTACAAAATCTTGTATAAATAAAAAGATCCATTCAAAGTATAAGATGAACCAACAGAGTATGAAAAGTTCATTGATTTGGTTTCAGATTCTATATCACAACTAACTTTTAGACTAAGACTTGTTGAGTTTTAGTGAAAGTTAAAGAATAATATGCACAGTTTCTCTGAAAGTGAGTTGGGTCGGTCTCCTGCCCTGTCCCCAGCCTTCGGTCTCCCCATGCACTTGGTGAAGGAATTGATGAGTGGCCACAGACTCACTCTGTGGCTAGGCTTCAAGGAGTCCAATATATCATACCATCCCCCATGCAGGTGTTGAGTTTGTCAAAAGTTAGGTGGTTGTGCCTTAACCCCTATGTGTGGCAGATACCTCCTCCTCTCACGGGTCCATCCCGGCTGAAAGCTTAAGGCTTGTCATTTCCTGGAATTTTATTCATTAAGGTTTCTGCATGTCCTCAGCATTTTGTTGGGTTTGAAATAAGTATGATTTAGCAGCTTATTCAGCTTGTTCTTTGGTTAAGGTAAGAATGACAGTCTCTTAAAACTTTCTACAGCTTGCTCAGAAGCAGAAGTCCAACAGATGCTTTTAAATGTTTTTTGGGCTTTGCCTCTGATTTAACTACAGGAGAGGTAGCATCCGGGATGGAGAATGAGGGAGCAACATTAAAACCAAGAGGGTTCTAGTTCATTATTTCTGAGAGTGGAGAATAGGACTCCGCTTTGGGCTCAGGAGTTTGGAAGAAGAGTCCCAGAGGTCTGTACAGCTCACTCTGACTCTCTGTGGAGCCCCCTCCAGAACAGAAAAAAGGAAGCCACCACATATATATGGGTGGAGGCCAGGCTGAAAGACCTTGGGGGGGGATGTTCGGACAGGAAAGAGTGTAAACAGTCCTTTCTCTGAGACCATGAGTAATGACTAGAAGGCAGGAACGATCAGCTCTGATGGCGGAGCAGGAAGTAGATTTGAGCAGAAAACTGAATGCATAAAAAGATGGATGTGCCTCTGCCCCCTCCACTGTTTAGTGGTTTGAAGAGGAGGCAGATTCATCCCTTTCCAGATAACCTGTTCTAGGCCTCAGCATACAGCAGGTGCAACACTGTTATAATAACTCTTTGGAGGATACTGTTCAGCAGAGCTTTTCTTTTTAGTAAGCTGGAGCCCTGTTGACTTCACAACTAACACCATGCTGATGGCTGGATTGTGCTAACTTGGCAACACAGAATCCTCTGATGGTGAATGACTGAGTTTATGTTTTCTGTATACTATCTCAAAGGACTGTAGGGTATCAGTGAAATGGAATCGTTTGGTGGGGGAAGAATAGTAATAATAGTAGTATTCGTGGTGGTGATAGATTGTTGGAGCCTTTCCTGAGTGCCAGTACTTTCACTTCTGTTAGCTCTTGAACCCCCACAGCTCTTGAAATAGGTACTTATTAGCATATCCCGTTTCACAGATGAGAACAGTTGAAGCACAGACAAGTTAGTGTAATGAAGGCCCCAGTGGAGAGGACCCTTCCCTGCTTTATTCTCTTCTTCCCTGTATGGTCTTTGTGAATATGGCCCAATTCCAGCTGCCCTGGGAGGCATTGGGAATGGGGGACACAACATTCCATGCAGAATCACTCTACTTTTGTCCTTTGAAGCATCCCCTAAAGCCAAGAGAAGTCCTCACCCCCCTGCCTGATGCCTCTCTGATCTCAGAGCTTCCTAATTCTGGCCTGCACTACTTTGTTCTGCTCGTGGGAGCCTTTCTCTCATCTGTGAGATGTTCAGCATTTATAGCTCCTTTGCAGCACTTACTGGGTGCTATGACTACTTTGGGACTGAGAATTTATAGACAAAGAAAATGTAGCCTCTGCTGTCCTTAATATCTACACCCACACACTTCCCAACACTCCCTACACATGGTAGCTCAAGGCTAGCTGGGATTGGGTGGATGGAGGAGGCTGGGGACATGGACTGCGGGATCACAGTCTCTGTATGCCTGTCACATTCCTGTGCCTCATTCTTACCCTACACTCTTGTGACATCACAACAATCTCAGAAAATCTGAAAGCCTATCTTCACGGAGAGTTCAACTGCCTGGTGAGATTTGCTTTGCTAAAAACCAGCGCATCGTATAAAAACCAGTGCCTCCAAGTTCCTTACAACCAACCTCCATTTGATGGAACAAATATTAAAGCAAAGGAGAAAGTATGTATTGGCTGGAGTTTGGGTACTGTGCTATAGGAAGGGCAGTTATGGAGAAACATTTAGCCCTGCCTTGCCACAGTGTGATATAGAAAGTGAGATGAAGTTCTAAATGAACAGGCTAATAAGAGAAGGTGATGTTCAGAAAAATTTGCCATATTGTTGCCTATTAGCTACATGTGTAGTAAAGGTGAAATACAGCATAGTTCACTTTGAATCTTTGAATTTGAGTCAAATGTTAGACATTCTGAGCATTTCCACAGCTGATTTTCTTGGCTCTCTCTTCTGTGTTCTAGAAATAATATAAAACTCTTAGAAGTTATTTGCAGGAAATATGTACAATATAATATTTTAGTATTGAGCAAGAAATAACAGAAAAACTAGAGAGAATAATTAAAGCTCAAAATTTTGATGGCGGTAGGAAATGTGTTACTAGTAGACTACAATGAATCGAGGTTCAGGATGGATTTTGGCTGGAAATGGAAACTATTAGATGCCATAGAAGGGAATATGGAGATATGTAATCTCAGGTAAGGCCCAAATGAGAGTGCACCTGACTTCCTCTAAGTCAGTCATTGTAGAACTTGCATATTACAAACCCCAGAGGCTTGTGCTTTAATTGTGAGATACCATGGCCTGAGTACCACCACTGTCACTCAAAGTAAGCAAGTTTCTCATGGCACTCACCACATTGCCTTACACAGCTGAGCATTCTTGCCCCCACCCAGAGGTGCACCGTAAAAACTCCTGCTTCTGATAAAAGTTTCTACTTGCTTGAGAAACTTTCTTTTGTGATTTGGAGACTGGGCTTGGGTTACTGATGAGATTAAAAACAGCTTTTACTATGAAAGTTTGTGAGATTGCAGTCCCTGCACTATGTGTGCAATTGGATGAACAGACCTCCTATCCGTAGTCTCTTATATGACCTTCTCTTACCCACTGTCCTACCCCTTATACTCACAGACCCCTGCTTTGTGGACACACACCTGAGAATCTGTCCCTGGTCGTCTTCATATAAGAGGGCCTCGTTACTCTGATTTCTGATGTACAACAAGAAGGCATAAAAGTAAATGCCTCCTAGGAATATCTGTTAAGAAGGCACTTTTAGAAAATAAAAACAATCTAGCCTGCCAGTGAGATGAATTCTGACGTAATAGTTATAACGTAGTTAAAAAAAAAACCCTTTAATATCTAATTCCCGAGTCTAGATTGCTACTTGTGGCTAGAACTTCTACAACCAGCAAGCCAGAAATAGAAGTAGAATCACAATTGATTAATTTTCTGACTTTGGGTGCAGTTATAAATAATAGTTTCATTCTAAATTCAAATACCTGCCGTAATCAATATGGAAATCTCAAGGTTATTCAGCCAGGCCGTTCCTGCTGTTCCATCCGTCTCTTCCCTTGCGTTCACTTGTTCATTGGATCCGCCCACTCCTGCCTCTACCCTTCTCTTCATTTATACCTGGATGCCTTTCCCCACCACCCCTCCTTGCACTCAGAGACCATGCAGTTCCTGAGCTGCTCAGTTGTTTCTTGCACGTTCTCTTCATTAAGCTTTTCTCTTCCCTCACTAATGAGAAAAGAGATAACAGCTTTCTCTGGCCCCTCCTTTCCTCACCCTATAACTCCTGTTCGACTCCCACTCAACACTTCGCTTTGTAGAATAATGAGAACTTTTTATTTGCGTATTTAGGTACTTATTTCTATTCAGTCATTGGTTGCCACATTTCTCTATATCTCTGGAAGTCCGTTGGGAAAGAGCGTGTCTTTTTAACTGTGTAACAGCATGCACACTGAGGGATCCCTCAAGATCAGATGTCAAACTCAGAAAAATTCATAAGTAAGCTCTCAGCTTTTTGGTACTGTTCTCCGAGAAGATTAGCTGAAAGTGTGTAATTATACAACTGAACTGTGGGAGCCAAACTGTGGGAGGAGATGAGTGAGGATGTGACCTGTCAGAGGTGAGATTATGTGAGTAGAAAACCCTTCATCCGTGGACTTAAGAATATATTACACAGACTTTCCCTTAACTAGGTATTTGGAAATCTCTCTGAGAGAGGCAGAGAAACCAAAGCAGACCCCTGAAATGACGAAGCTATGTTGGAGAACACAGACCAGAGAGGAGCCTGGGCTCCTGGACTCAGCGGACATTCCACTTTGCTCCTTCCCCCAGGGCTCTGTCGGGGTCATTAGGAATCAGGCTATAAATAACTAGGCGGCCTGAGGTCAGGCCTCAGGAAGGTCTTATAACCTTATCCCAGTGTTGCTGCATCTCTGCCATTGAAATGACCCTTAATGTCAAAGGAAATCTGCAGAGGAAATAACAGCAGGATGATTTAAGTCACTATGAGTATTTCTCTTTAGTTAGACACTGTTTCCTTTCTTTAAGCCCTGATAACCAGGTTTGGGGTAAGATTGTTCACTATGAGATTCTTCTTGTTTCTTCTGTGTACAATTTCCTGGTCACTGTACTTCAAAAAGGAAAAAAACAAAACAAAACACCACAGGGTAGTTGAAGAAGGTCCAGAGGAGAACCAAAAATGAGAGAAAAGGGCTGCCAGATAAGACTGTTCTAAAAATTAATGGGGACCTTTTTTAAAAACAGTGGGGAAATACATAAAACCTAAATTTATCATTTCTACGTGTATAATTTAGTGGCATATAGTGCATTCAGAGCTTGTGCAACCATCACCACTGTCCATTCCAGAACTTTCTTGTCATCCCAAACTAAAAACTCAGTACCCATTAAACAGTAACTCCCAATTCTCCTATTTCCCCAGCCCCGGCAGCCACCATTTTACTTTCTGTCTCTATGAACTTAACTCTTCCAGGGACCTCATAGAAGTGAAATCATGCAATATTGGTCCTTTTGTGACAGACTTATTTCACGTAGTATGATGTCCCCAGGGTTCATCCATGTTGCAACATGTCAGAATTTCTTTCCTTTTTAAGGCTAACATTTCATTGTGTGTATAGACTACATTTTGTTTATCCGTTCACCTGTTGATGTTTTCACCTTTTGGCTCTTGGGAATAATGCTGCTGTGAACATTGTGTACAAGCATCTGAGGCCCCTCTTTGGGGTATATACCTGGAGGGGGTGGGGAATTGTTGGATCACATAGTAATTCTGTGTTTAGCTTTTTGAGGAACTGCCAGAATGTTTTCCACGGGAGCTGCACCATTTCACGTTCCCACCAGCAATGCATGAGAGTTCCAGTGTTTCCTCGCGCTGGCCAGCATTTGTTTTTTTCCATTTGTTTTGTTTTGTTTTGTTTTGTTTTTAATAGTTGTCATCCTAATGGGTATGAAGTGGTATAAATGGGGACTTTTCTACTTGGAAGAAGTGGACTGAGAGGGCAAATAGTAGGCCTGTAGTCATGAAGACTTCAGCTGGGATTTACACAGACATGGTCACCAGAATCTAAAATTTTGGAATCTAGATAATGAAGAAAGTCAGAGTATGTAACAAACAACCTAGCATGAGTACTGTACAGTCCCCAAGGCCACCAGCCCTTCACCTTCCTCAGAGGTACAGGCTAAACATCAGCTCGGCTGGGACTCTATTGAGGTAAATTTAGAATAATGATAAAAAGTATCTTCTCAGACCAGTTGTTTTATCCCATGATGGACACATGAGCTCCCTAATGGGTAGTTAAGAAAAACCATGAATTCTGTGAAATTCACCCCTATACTTTTGAAGTTGATGTTAGAGAAGATGATTGCTTCTCTGTTCCTACCTGAAATTTAACTTGCCATCCCGCATCTGAAGCTCCCTGGCTCCTCTTGGAAGCCCTTGTGGCCTTCACAGGGGACTGAGGTGACTATTGTCATTATTTAACCTTCAACAGATACTTATGTAAACTGACCATGTGCCAGGCCTCGGGATAAGCGCTACGAATAGAATGGAGAGCAGAGCCGACCCTGACTTTGTCTTCTTGGAGCTACAGTTCAGTGGGCGAATCAGATCATTTATCACACAAATAGATTTGTAATTCCACACTGTGTTTTGCTCTATACAGGAAAAACACCTGTGATATTTCCCTCTTATCCGTTAGGTTGCTCATACAACCTCTCTAAGAAATAATGCTTTCTTTTCTCTTTAGGAGCCTTCAAACAGGAGGCTTTGCCTGGGAGGGAGAGGTAGAAAACAACGCATATAGCAAGGCTACGGGGGTGGTCCCTCAGCACAAGTATCACCCCACAGCGGGCAGTTACCAACTCCATTTTGCCCTGCAGCAACTTGAACAACAAAAACTTCAGTCCCGGCAGCTTCTGGACCAGAGTCGAGCCCGGCACCAGGTAATTCAGATAAGGCTTTTCCATATGCTAGTATCTTCCTTCTATGGGGGGGTGGGTGTGGAGGGATGGGGAATCAGGTCAATGGGAACGGTGGGAGTCATTTCCCAAGTGTTTACCAACACCGCCATGGCTTGGACGATTCAGGGAGAATCTGCTCTAAGGGAAGAAATGTGCTGAAGCCATGATGTTGGCTTTGCTGGGAGGTAATGCTGATCCAGGTTTGACATTTTCTCTCACTGGACTGTTTCTCTACAGAAATCTCTTGTAGCATTTCCCCTTTCTGTTGCATGATGGTAGTTCAGTAAGCTCCCCAAGGGTCTACCTTCCATCTCCCTAAAAGCTAGCATTTGAAGCAACTCTTTTTTTCTAAATGTACCACTTCCTTGTCTTTACATACTTGGTGCACATAAGCACACATCAGTCCTTCATGACCTGTCAAGATTTTCAAGGTGTAAATAATGTTTCAAGTTCTTCTCATAGGAAATGGTCATAAGTTTGGCTTTTGGTCTTCCGGTTTCACAGTACACAAAACAATACACAAAAGTGTAAGCGTATACACGAAAATCCTTGCTGTCCTGGCATTTATGCTCTGGGCAAACACTGGTTTCCTGTTCACTGTCTCTACAATGACAGAAACTCCTCTGAGTGTGTGAGGGAGCTGTGTAAGTGAATTGTACTCGTGTGTCAGTGTGGCCCAAATTACAGAGAAAGGATGACTTCACAAAAAAATCAGGCCTTATAGAGTTAACTTTTTCTTGATGATTTCAGGGTTATCATTAGAATCCATTACTATGTTCTACATGTTCTTTTGGGCTGAATCAGTACTGATTCTATGAGCTTCCCTTTTATCTGGTTACATGAAGAAATATATCAGTTTGATTTCTTGTTATTTGCTCCTATAAAAGTGTAGTACATAGTGTGCATTAGTTTGTGCAAAATTAATATTCACTCAAAGGCTAAGGCAACATTTCCCAAAGTTTTTTTTCTTTCCCTCTAAATAAAGCAATTATCATATGCTCTCTATCTCTACTTAATCTTTTTAACTATTGTCCAGGTCCAGACATTTTATTTTTTCGATTTCATTCATTACGTGCTCATCTTTTTCTATGCTGGTATACTCTCTGTATTATATTAACTCATTGTAATTTACGAGAAATCAAAAGTATAGGTAGTTGTGAAGTAGTTTTTACTGGAGGAGAATCCAGACTTCTTACCTGGGAAGCATGGAATGTAGCATCTCATTTTGATCACCACACCGCCCTCCATCACACAGTAATTTCCTCATTTAGAAAGTCTTTGGGATAGGCAGTTTGCATTTTCACAATTGTAGATATAAATGTGTATCTTAGTTTTTTTTAATCTATGTAAATTTCTGAAAACTTGTGAACTTCTGAACTCCCTGTCATGCAGAGTACTTGAGAATGCAAACTTAATCAGATCCTGGACAGGAGAGGTCTCAAAAATAGCCTTATTTCCCTTATGTGAGCATAAGTGATGATCTAATGAATCTAGACAGTTGGGCCCTTTTAATGCTTCCATACCTTGAAATAGTGATGATTTTTATTTTTATTTTTTTTTTAAAGATTTTATTTATTTATTTGACAGAGAAAGACACAGCGAGAGAGGGAACACAAGCAGGGGGAGTGGGAGAGGGAGAAGCAGGCTCCCCGCCGAGCAGGGAGCCCGATGCGGGACTCGATCCAGGGACTCGATCCAGGGACTCCAGGATCATGACCTGAGCCGAAGGCAGTCGCTTAACCAACTGAGCCACCCAGGTGCCCTGAAATAGCGATGATTTTTAAGGTGATCGTAGGGCATTGAAGTTTGGGGGAGAGACCGTTTTACTGATTTTTACTTTTAGAAACTGCTTCATTTAAAAGCCCATCTCATTCTTTTGATTAGCTTCCAGCGACTCACATTCCTTTGAAAATTCAGAGTACTTCTATTCTTGTGTGGATTTTTTTTTTTTTCCCAGTGAGGATTACAGTGGTTTAGTTTCACTGAACTATGAAGTATATGGAAAACATGTTTTTTAGAATCTGTCAGAATATCTGTCTTAGGGAGGAGTTAGAACTCCCAAGAAGGGAGTTATCCCGTGTCTCCTCGAGAGGGAACAGTAAATCATTCATCATAATTTTATATATGTTTATAGCATCATTTGTTTCTTCCCCCTGTTCTTCTAATCCATAGCTGATTTAGGTAAAAATGAGTCAGGGTGAAGTTCTGGGACTGTGGGGAGAGCTAAAGAAACTAAATTCGTAGCTTGAAGAGTTTATAACTAAGAAAATAGCAAATAAGATATTAAATGTCTCTTTTTCTTGCTTACCTTATGGCTGTGCTAGGCTTGACCATTGTAATTATCACCACGTTGTTGATGGAAGCCTGCTTTGCGTTCTCTGTGTTTCTGCCCTTGGGTTAATAGATAGAGGTGGTTTCTCTGATGAACTCCTTATGTTTGGGATTCATTTTTCTAAAGTATACATAGCCAATGATAGAAGTAACAATTTGGTTAATTGCCTGTTTGAGGGTAGAATTGAAATCTAATTTACTTAACATTCATCCATAAGAGACACCTATGGAACAGGCCATTAAAGGGGGCTTTATATTGTATTGTACTGTAGTGTATTGAATTATATTGATTATGTGCAATTATGTGTGATTCCCTAAAAATATTTTTGGGAAACATCATGCAACCTTTCTTGCACTACACGCAGAGGAAGTTCTCCATCCCTTTCTGCACTTAGGTAGCCAGCTTATTAAAGGTATTAATTTCAAGAAGGCAAACTCTGATTCAGGATATGTTTGGAAATGGACATCTCTAACCGTTCATGCACAGTAAGGTTTGATCTTCATCTCTGTCTAGCGTTGCACTCATAAACTGAGAAAGTGTCATGTACTGAATCCACCTCAATAAGAGACTGGAATTGTAACATGGGCATCGGAGAGGAAGTCACCCAGAGCCATTGGCAGGATTTCCAGGGACTGAGGTACAAGGAAATAGGTGTGATCCAGTCCATTTGATAGAAAGCAGGATAAACAGAGTAAGACAAAATTTAAACCATGCACTTGTACACACTGATGAGTAAAACCAGCAGTTTTAAAGAAGAAATCATTCTAAGTCAGACAGGATCAGTAAACTTTTTTTGTAAATGGCCAGATAGTAAATACTTAAGGCTTCATAGGCCATAGAGTCTCTGTGGCCACTACTCAGCTTTGCCATGGTAGAATGGAAACAG
Organism: Neomonachus schauinslandi; assembly: GCF_002201575.2. Classification (NCBI taxonomy): domain Eukaryota; kingdom Metazoa; phylum Chordata; class Mammalia; order Carnivora; family Phocidae; genus Neomonachus; species Neomonachus schauinslandi. The sequence goes on along the minus strand of NC_058411.1, from coordinate 25,659,663 downwards.
CCATAAACAATATGGAAATGAATGAGTGTGGCTGTCTTCCAGTGAAACTTTATTTATTAAAAATGGGTGGCAGGCTGGATTTGTCTTACAAGCCCTAGTTTGCAGACCCCTAATTATGAGCAACAGAACCATTTGGAGGGCCTGTTAAAACACCGATTGCTAACCCCACCCCATTTCTGATTCAGTAAGTTTGGGAATGGGGCTCAATTATTTCCATTTCTAACCACTTCCCCAGGTGATGCCAGCGCTGCCCTTTGAGGGACCACACTTTGAGAACCATTGAGCTAGAGGGAAAGAGATTAGGAACGTCTCCTCTTCAGTTATTTGTTTTCTGTCCTTTGGCAGGGAGACTGAACATGTTAAAACTTGGTGTTGCCCTTATAAAATTTCAGGCAGTCATTGTTTTATAGGAACTTTGTTTCCATCTTGTTCACTCCATCTACCACAGTCTCCTTATAAATAAGTTTTCCAAACCTGAAAACCTTCGTGTGCATTTTTCTTATCAGGGTACATTCTGCTCAGCAATCATGCTCCCAGGATTCAGGTTTTATGGTGGACAGGAGATAAGTAACGGGACAAATTCCTCCCTCTTTGTTTTTAATAATAATAGCCAACACTCAGCACTGTGGCCCAAGCACTGTTCCAGGTGCTTTACATATATTCATTTATTTAACATGAGTTTCAGGGTGGTTGGAGACATGACAGAATCCTGGTCAGCTCGGGGTGGTAAAATGAATCTGTTATGTGTTGATCTATGCCAACGTGTGTCTTCTCGCTGGTTTACACTCATTGCTTCCCACTTCCTTCTCATTCTGGCTTCCTGCCCCTGAAGGAGAAGAATAAAAAACTTTCCTTTCAGCTGAGTCGGGGGACTTTCTTGGGCAGCAGTGACTGCTGGTGACATCAGCATGAGTAGCCCTCCGTGCTGGGGGGGCTGTGAGGAGGGCCGCACCGGCTGTGAGGCCCAACTGACCTGATTCTAATTGCCGACATTGAGCTGATGTTATTCTTGGCCCGGGACAGAGCGATTACTCAGTAGTTTCTGTTAAAGTGATCCTTTGTTAAACTTCTGCTCCCAGCCCCCCTCTTCTTCCCTCCCACTCTCTTCTCTGCCTCATCCAGACTGAAAAAAGCCCAAAAAGCAGAAAAATTAAGGACATTTTGATGGCCAGGGCAGAATTGCTGAAGTTTCTTTTAACAACAGAGCGGAGAGGGGGCGGGGGAATTTTAAATACATCTTAATTTTTCACTGGTTCTGTCCTCTGTCCAGAGCCCTTCAATTGTTAGTAGACCTAATTTTGGACATAGTGAGATAACTCAAGGTGAGAGAAAACTGTGTACCCTGAACTCCTTTCATCCTTCCATTCCATCTGTCCTTTACTTCCCCCTTCCCACCGTGCTCTCTTCTGTTGGACTGAGCTAGATCAGTAAGGGCCAACAGAAAGTAACGGTCCTGTAACAAGTGTCGGGGGTGGGCAGCTCTGGGTTCACACCACAGGGTCTTTCAGTTTGCTAGTACATCTTGAGTGCCATATGTAATGAGCTTTTTGCTAATGGTATGTGTGTCCATGCACAGCCTCACAGGTATGGAAAGGATTTCCATATAAGCCCAGCCAAGTCTTGTTATACTGCTCCTAAAAGTCCATTGCATGTGTCTAGAAAAATTCTGCCCCCCTACAGGAATGAATACTGTTTCTCCAAGGCTTCAGCTGCTGTGTGTTTGTTTTGTGGGGGAGGGGAAAGAGAGAGAAATTCAGCAGGCACCCGGGCTTTTCCAGGCAGCCAGCAATAACATGCTAGCTCCTCAGCATGGCACAAAGAGAGCAAGCAAAGAGGCTGGCTGTGCGGGGGGAGTCTTTCTACATCCTTCTAACAGAGTGTCCAGGAGGAAGATTGGACTGGGATATTCAAGAGGAAGAACTTATTCGTGTGTGCTTAAGTTCCTGCAGCATGTTGGCCTGTCATAACCTACTGCTGATTTGTTTTGTTTTGTTGGGCATTTTGTTCCATTTTGGTTTTCCTTCTGACTTTTATCAGGAACTCATACAACACTTAGTTTCTAGATGATGATGATGATTGATTGATTGATTTTCCTAGAACCATTTGATTTAGTAGATTTTGCCAAGCCAAACTCTTTTCTTCTTACCTAATAAAAATATGTTGAAAATATGTGAAATGATACGTGTAAAACTACATTTAGCTGTTTGGGAAATAGGCCCTCTGGACAGGCTTTGGAGTCAGATAATCTTCCATTTAAATCTTGCTTCTGTCCAGCCCATGCCTGGGACAGGCTATTCAAACTTCTCTGGACCTCAGTTTGCTTACGTCTGCTAAGGAGATGATAATATATATCTGTGCGTATCATGAGGATCGCGATTCTCAGGATGTTACCATGTGTCAGGCACTGAGCTGGGACTTTTATTTGTATTATCGCATTGAATCCTCCCAGTTGTCCTCTTATAAGCCCCATTTTACAAACATAAAACCAGATAATCACTTCAGGTGACTTTCTCAGGGTCACATAAGTAATAAAAGGAAGAGTGGTTTTTTAACCCAGGTATGCAGCAGGCATAGCATCCAGCCTCCACACTATCACGCTGTATGCGACCATCCTGACGATACAGTAAGGCATTCATGTATATTTTATACACACACACACACACACACACACATATTAATCTATGTGTATTATTACATAAATTTTTAAGTTGCAGTTCATACATCCACAAGTGTACTTACTGACACCTATAAAACTGTATTTGAAAAGTCCTCTTCAGGTATCGTAACTAGTCTGCTACCATTCATCATATACACTGTCATAAAAGAGAAGGTCTACTGAACATATATAAACTCAGGTCTAGACATTCTCCCACGTATCTCAGATTCTTAAAGAAATGTCTTAAGAAAGTGTTCCTTTAGAACTCTTGGAAACACCCATAGTTTACCCTCCTTTGTGTTTTTATTTTTTAGTAATAGGGTTAGGGACTACCGAGTCATGCAGTATCCTGAAATATGTTCTAGAAGTTTGAAGATTCAGAACACTTGTGTGGGTTGTTATTAATAACATAGGAGTTATCTTTTCAGTTATCACATTGTCCTTTCAACCCTGTTATTGTGTTTCTGTGATGGTGTTTCTGAGAAGACTACTGGGAAACATGACCGGTGTCTACAAATGTGACTACCATAGGTGATAATTTTGCATGATTACTATTATGCTTGTTTTTTCAATTCCATATAAATCTGATTCTTAATGCATTGTTATAATAGAGATATCAGTTTGTTATGCTGATTCATCACTACTAGTAATAGAGGTCCTCTGATTACCACCCGCCTGCTTTCTAAGCTGCTGCTGGAAAGTGCCCGTCTGGAATCTTGGAGGCAGGAAGGTGAGGGGCAGGGAAATGGACACAGCGTGAGTGCCTCCTGTGTGCTGGATGTAACACTATCGCCATCCCACTGACGAGGGAGCTCAACGAGTTTAAGAAACTTACACAACGTTGCATCGCTAGCTAATTACAGAGATAATATTCAGACCCAGTCAGAGAGCTCCCAAAGCCCTTTTCCACTCTACCACCCTCCCTCCTGAGAGAAGTGACTCTATAATTTGCTTTTTGTGTTACACATTTATCATCAGTCAGATAAGGCATTCCAGATTTATTGATGCTGCTGCTACTATAGACCCATACACACAAATATAAAAGAAAGGGTCAACGTAATGAATCAAAGTATAGAACTCTGCTTGGCTGTGGGTATGTTAAAAGGCAACTGTTCACCTACCAGCTGCTTGGGATCAACCTTGTTTGTTGTATAGCCTTAACATGTGGTTTTGCTCCTGCTGCCTGGCGACCAGTTTCGTTCTCTGTGCTCACTCTGTGACCCGTGGTTTGTTTTTCTTTGTCTGTGGGCATATGGGGGACTCACAACTGTAACTCTGTGAGATAATGAAAGACCTCATCCTTAAATATAAAGAACCACATCCATCTGAAGTGGACGCAGCCCCAGGAAGAAGCTTAACAAATGGATGACAGCAGGTTCTATGCAAGATGCACAGTAGGTCAACCATGTGAGATTCTGAGCCAAATAAGACAAACCATACATCTGAAGGCAGAGACAATTTAGATACTTATAAATTCTGATTTTAAAGTTGTGAGGGAACTTAGAGGTTGCCTTGTCTGATTATTTCATTTTACTCCTCAGGAGATGTAAGACACAGACACATCATCAGAAGAACAAGGACCCTGATAGAGAAATAATTCCCTACAACTACTAGCTAACAAAAGATAAGAGACAATTGAAAACAATGCTATGAATTATATCTTTTTAAACAATTGAACTCTCAATCTGGGGTCATTGCTGATCTTTTGAGGTTATCTTTATTTATATATGTTCATATATACTTTAACTTTTAAAATAAGTAATAAAAATTTGCTTATAGACAAATTTTTTCAAGCTTTCATTCTTGGAGTAAAGCTAGTGAAATCTGGGTCTTTTAAATGCATCTGATGAAAATTGGACACATTGCTACGTTTGCTTTAGATTTGCTTTGGAAGGGAAATATGATTTCAGTGGATTTGCATTTGAAGGGAATCAGCATAACATAAATAAGGAAGGCTGTGTTGTGTAATGGGGCTCTGAAATCAGACTCTTTGTGGGCATGGATCCTAGCTTGCTACTTAGTAGATGTGCCATCATGACAAATTATGGAACCTTTTTGTGCCTTGGTTGCTTCCTCTGTATATAGAGATGATGACGGGACCCACCTCAGGGGTTGGGAGGATTAAATGAGATAATAGCACGTAAAGTGTTTAGGGGAATGTTGACCCAGGGTAAAAGCTCAATAAAAATTCATAGCCTTGGGGCACCTGGGTGGCTCAGTCATTGTCTGCCTTTAGCTCAGGTCATGATCCCAGGGTCCTGGGATCAAGCCCTGCATGGAGCCCTGCATCGGGCTCCCTGCCCAGCGGGGGGGGGGGGGGGGGGGGATTCTGCTTCTCCCTCTGCCCCTCCCTCTGCTCATGTTCTCTCTTTCTCTGTCAAATAAATAAAATCTTTTTTGAAAAATTCATGGCTCTTATCATGATGTGTTACTTTTTTTTTCATCGTGGTAAAAACACATAGCACAAATTTACCCTCTTAATAATTAAGTGTATGATACAGTATTGTTGACTATGAACATTGTTGTGTAACAGATCAATAAAACGTTTTCATCTTGCATGACTGAAACTCTATATTCATTGAACAACTCCCTGTTTTCCCCTCCACGTGGCCCCTGGCAATGACCATTCTATTTTGTGTTTCTATGAGTTTGATTACTTTAGATACTTCATATAAGTGGAATCATACAGTATTTGTCTTTTTCATGACTGGCTTGTTTCACTTAGCATAATGTCCTGAAGGTTCATCCATGTTTTAGCATATTACAGGATTTCTTTCTTTTTTTAAGGCTGAATGATATTCTGTCATATGTATGTACATTTTCTTTATCCGTTCATCTATTGATAGGCATTTAGATTGCTTCCACATCTTAGCTGTTGTGAATAATGCGTCAATGAAAATGGTTATGCAGATATCCCTTCTATTATGTATTACTTTTTTTTTTTTTTTGAGAGTGCGTGAGCAGGGGGCGGAGGGACAGAGGGAATGGAGAGAGAGAAAATCTTAAGTAGACTCTCCACTTAGTGCAGAGCCCGACACAGGGCTTGATTTCACTTGATTTTCCCTGAGATCATGACCTGAGCTGAAACCAAGAGTGGGCCGCTTAACTGACTGAGCCACCCAGGCACCCCTATTATGTATTACTTTTAACCTTAAATATACATAGCATTGTAATTTCAATTTCGGGGTTTTAGTTACCCCCCCTTCCCTGTGCCAGAAGCAGAAGTTGGTTAAGATGATATTAAAGAAAGTGTTTAGGAGAAGTTCAAGGCTCATAAAGTATTAATTGGCTACTTTTTTTTACTTATATTTACATATTTGAACAATTGAAAATAAATGCAAATTAATTCGTTCACAATTGCTAGTAGGATATGAGAAGAAAAAGTAGAAAGGATGATTAATACCATGATGGGCTGCTAGTGAGGGAAGGTTCATCTACATTACATCTTAGGGCTACTTAAGTTCACCAGGTCTTCTGGTCATTGACTGCAACTCTGGCCTTAGCCAGCTGCCTCATGGTTGGACTTCTTTGGTCAAAACACACACCTGGCCCAAAATCAGTTCAGTTGTCTTGATGCTGTTGAAAAACCAACTCAGAGACTACTGCTGGAATCTTTGGTTTTATCGGATGACAGAGTCTGAGGCTCAGGAGCATATCTAAGTATCTATTAATGACCGGCATTGTTTCTCAAATATACAAGTAGAATTGACTTAGGAACTGCCTAAAACACAGTGGTTTTTGTTGGTGAATAAATTTTCATTACAGGTAAGCAGCTGTATTCACATCCTGGCGAGCAGATCATTTGAATTAATAACAGCCTTCAGTCTTAGTTGCTAAAGAAGACAGAGCCTCTTAGTTGATTTTAGAAATAAAAGGATATGCCAGAGAACTTCTGATATCTTTGACCACTCAAAGCCCTATCCCAGGTATTCACGTCATCAGTCTCTCTCTGTATGAACAGTAGCATCTTCCGGGTTTCTGCCCCATCCCTGTCAGGGTTATAGCACTGCTCCCCGCCTTGTCCACAGCACCAGAAGTTGTACTCTGTTTCTCTTGCTCAGCCTCCAGTCTTGTCCCAGCTGACAAACATTGTGAATGGAAGACAGCCAAGAACTCCATACAGTGTGAGACAAAGGCCTTTTGGAAGCTTGCTTTTGCTAAAATAGAAACAGCTACCCTCACCCTCACCTTGGCCCCCAGCTTTTTACAGCATCATATGATTGCACAAAAGACACAATGTGTTCTTTGCATTGAACAGCTCTTGGCTGGTTGTAGTAAGGTGAGTGATTAGCATCTGACATGCTCAGGAAGATATACCATCCCAGTACTTGAGCTGCCAGAGAGCAACATTCTAGAAGCAGTTGTACTATGTAATGGGAACTTTATCCAAGTTAGGATAAAATCTCAGTGGGGAGAATAATGCATAAAAATGTTTTCTTTTCTGGAACCAAAGTAAAAGGGGTACAAAGAGACTTAACCCATTGAAGTAGAGTTTAACATTTCCCTACTTTATCTCCCTTAATTTAAAAAAAAAAAAATGAATTTAGAGTTATTTCACAACAAAGAGTTATCCAGCTCTACTTCATCACCAAGAAGCCCAAGTAAAGACGAAAAGAAGTGTTTTTCTGGAAGGAATTAAAAAAGAAAAAAAAAGAAAAAAAACCTCCCAGAATTTAATCTCTGAACAGTATTATCTTTCTAGTAAGAGAGCCCAGATCTTGCTTCCCCATAACCTTCCAAGTTGCAGTCTGTGTTCTGTCTATCAGAAATTCCTCCTTCCCACCCACGAGTACCCTTCTGTTGTGGGAGAAGGAGGGCCTTTCCAGTCTTTGGCCTGGAGCCAAGCCAACCCTCAAACTGTGGTTTTCTCTGAGTCTCCTTACTGAAGCATGGCTGTTTCCCACACCCAATAAAGAAGCAAAAGTCTTGTATATGTTGACCAGGTCTTGAGTGGAGGCCAGTGCTTACACAGCTCTCACATTCCCAGGACATTGACTGATGACGGTGTAGCCCCCTTCCCGGTTGTTAACCCACAAGTGCAGCGCGGTAGTATTGTGCATCCAAACCTCACCTTTCTTAGGATTTATATAGAGAGAACTTTATCTAATTCTTCTGTCCATTTATGAATGAATATCAGGACAAAACAATTCACATAATCTGTCGTTGAGGGAATTGTAGGATTGCGGCCAATATGCTATGAGAGACCTGGGGAGGCAGATTTCTGCCAACAGTCTAAATAAAGTCATTTATATATCTGCTTTTTAACATTGCCTAAGTACTTTCCTGGGTTTCTTCTTATCAAATGTGATTGCTTTAATTTCATTATGCATACCATACCCTTGGTTTTGGTGAAATACCTGGGAACTTGTCTACATTACTGACTCTTTGGAATTTTGGATGGTACAGAATTGTGAGCATTTCATCGGGCTCCCTGCTTGCAGGGAGTCTGCTTCTCCCTTTGACCCTCCTCCCTCTCATGCTCTCTGTCTCTCATTCTCTCTCTCTCAAATAAATAAAATCTTAAAAAAAAAAAAAAAGAATTGTGAGCATTTCATTATCCATTCAGTATATTAGAGTATGGTTACTGAACAGCAACTGAGAACCTAGAGGCTTTTTTGCTGTATTTGGATAGAGTATCTGCTTTTTTGAGATGCAGTACATTTATGTTATATTAAGGCTTAAACAAGCGTGACTCTTTCGTAGATTGAGGATTATATCTCAGCTCAGTTAGGATTTCATTTTGCTGCATCTAACAGACGCCTCTCCCTGCTATGGCTTACCAAGTTAGAGGTTTTTTTCCCCCATATAATCAGAAATCTAGAGTTAGGCTCTCCTGAACTCTGTGGTCCTGTCAGGAGCCCGTGCTTTTCCTGTCTTTATGCTTTGCAATCCTTAGGAAGGATTTTACCCGATGCTAGCTAGATATCCATATTCTGGGTGGGAGGAAGAACAATAAGGGGCAAAAGTTGTGTACTAACCCAGTTTGCCCCTCTTTAAGGAGCTTTCCTGGAAACTGCACCTGGAAATTTCTGTTTATATCTCAGAACTATGTCACATGGTTATTTCTAAGTACAGGAGAGATTGGGAAATACAATTTTTTAGCTGGGCACACATCATTACCCAAACAAAATAAGGGCAGTATTATTCGGAAAAAGGAAAGAAGTGTTAGTATCCAGGCAAGTGACAGTCTCCTAAGCAATAAATTCTCCTAATTCCTTTTGTTATTTGAGGTAAAGACTGATCTTATCACCCCAGAACATCAATATCTAAAGGCCTGCCATAAAATTTGCATCTAGGAAGAGGAATTATTTTTTATTTTTATTTTTTTTAAGATTATTTATTTATTTATTTGACACAGAGATAGAGACAGCGAGAGAGGGAACACAAGCAGGGGGGAGTGGGAGAGGGAGAAGCAGGCTCCTGGCCAAGCAGGGAGCCCGACGCGGGGCTCCATCCAGGACCCTGGGATCATGACCTGAGCCGAAGGCAGACGCTTAACGACTGAGCCACCCAGGCGCCCCAAGATGAATTTATTTTTGTTTGGGATCTACAGAAGGGCTTACTTATATTTTGTGGCTGAGTATAAGTTGAACACAAATAATACACTAGGCCCTATTCAAAGACCAGAGAATGGTCCTAGTACAAGATTACATCTCTATGTAAAGACAAACTTGCCTGTTTTCTTGTTATAGGAATTTGGTTGTTGAAAAAAAAAAAAAAGTGAGTAGTGGTTACAATACGAGTTTTGTTATTTGCACCCATGGGATAAATGTTTATTAAGCACCTTTTATGTATAAGGCCGTCTAGGCACTGTGAGTGAAACAAATAGTAATCAGATGTCAATCCAGCCATCTCCAGTGTGCATTGTCCAGAAGGAGAGAAAAGTACGTACATCAGTGTCCATAGTACAAGGTAGAATGTACTAAATGTGATAAGACACATACAAATAAATTGTTACAAGCATTCAGAAGAGGAAAAGATTATTCCTGCCAGAGAGAAGTGAGTAAATATGATCTGGGGAACCTAAACACATGTTTTCATTTTAAGAGTTTGCTTTCACGGCTAGTGAGCATCATCCTAAGACTAGAAAAATATGTTGATAAATGCATAACCAACTGCCAGTCACAGATCATTACAGACAGGCAGACTTGCATGTCATCCCATCCTTTGGTTCCTCAGTAAACTGAGGTGGAGGTTTAGGGAGGAATGGAGCATTTGTTGAGTGTCTACTATAAGCCTGGTATTTGGTCTATTACAAGAATCCTTTATTGAAGCCTGGGCTAGATTTACGTATGTGATCTTCATTTAATCCCCAATAATCCAGCAAAGTAATTCTAATTGCCGATGAGGAAGCTAAAGGCCAGAGAAGTTCAATAACTTAAAAAGGTCACCCCGTTTATAAGTGACAGAGCCCACATTTGCACCCAGGCACGTTTGACTGCAAAGCCATGCTGTGTTCCACTTACCTGAGTCTCTGCCTTTCACTCATGACCAAATCTGGATTTGTAGGCATGGTAAGTGTTGAACAGTGAACTGCTTCTTCAGCCCGGCCTAATAGTGAGTGCTGTACCCACCTGGTTGAAACTTGGGTGCCATTTGGATGCTTTGACTTGTATTCAGAGTTAATTTTGTTACCTGCTTAAATCTTAAGAGAATTGGACTTTCTTTTGACCTTTGAATAATTTATTTTTGTAATAAGTAACTACATATAGATGGTACAAAATTCAAAAGGATATAAATGATATATAGTAAACAATTAGTTTCCCTCTCTCCTGGACCCCCAGCTAACCAGTTCTCTTCCATGGAGGTTACTAGTTTTTTCTGTATATCCTTTCAGAATTGTTCTGTGCAGATACCAACCTTATGTGTATGTTTTTCTGTGTGTTTGTGTATCTGTGTGTGTTGGTGTGTGTGTATATATATGTGTGTGTGTGTGGTTATGCATATTCTTTTTTCTTTTTACAGAAATAGGTGCTTATTATACTCACACTGTTCTGATCTTGCTGGGTTTTTTTATTGTTATGTTAATCCCCATACATTACATCATTAGTTTTAGATGTAGTGTTCCGTGATTCATTGTTTGTGCATAACACCCAGTGCTCCATGCAGAACGTGCCCTCTTTAATACCCATCACCAGGCTAACCCATCCTCCCACCCCCTCCCCTGATCTTGCTGTTTTTATTAATTTTTTAATTTGTATTTAGATGTCCCAGCAGGATTTTTTTTTTTTAAGATTTTATTTATTTATTTGAGAGAGAGAATGAGAGAGAGAGAGAGCACATGAGGGGGGGAGGGTCAGAGGGAGAAGCAGACTCCCTGCTGAGCAGGGAGGCCGACGCGGGACTCGATCCCGGGACTCCAGGATCATGACCTGAGCCGAAGGCAGTCGCTTAACCAACTGAGCCACCCAGGCGCCCCCCAGCAGGATTTTTTAGCAAAATAAAAACTCAGTGATCTTGAAAATATGGTTCAGTTGTCACCTTGGCAACATGTACTGAATGGATGTTCTTTACTGATGGCAGTTCCTTTACAGCATGAAAAGTTGCACTCCATAAGGAATATTTTCATTTCCAAGAGCCTGTGGCTAACAATGGCTTTTCTTCTCTGCTACTCATTCAGTGAATTTGTCTGTGGATGGCTGCTGTAGAGCTCTTCAGCCCTCTGAGCAAATACACCTTTGTGTTGATCTTAGATTCATTTAGCAACTAGTATTCGATAGTAATTTTACTTTGAAAGTGTTTTATTTCATTTTTTCAAAGATTTTATTTTTAAGTAATCTCTATACCCAGCTTGGGAGACTTGAACCTACAGCCCTGAGATCAGCTCTACCGACTGAGCCAGCCAGGTGCCCGTGAAGGTGTTTTAAAATGTAAAGTCTTTTTTTTTTTTAAAGATTTTATTTATTTACTTGAGAGAGAGCTAGCGAGAGAGAGAGCACAAGTGAGAAGGAGAGGAAGAAGCAGGCTCCCTGCTGAGCAGGGAGCCCGGCGTAGATCTCTATCCCAGGACCCCGGGAACATGACCTGAGCCGAAGGCAGACGCTTAACCGACTGAGCCACCCAGGCGCTCCTAAAATGTAAAGTCTTACGTCACTCTTTAGGTCAACAACGAGTTACTATGTCAGAAAAGTTACTAACAGAACTTTTCTGTTCCAGCCTCCTCTCTCCACCCACTCTGCTCACTGTACCATTACCACACCGGCTTCTTTCCACTCGTCTTCTAGAGGAGTTCACAGTTCTCCCGAGTGCACTGGAGTTGAGTCGAGCTTCAAGCCACTTTTGTTTTGTGCGTTATTTCTCATGCTTGACACCCAGTAGGAGACATTCATTATATATTTGTTGAATTTAACAATGAAGGAAACAAAGGCTGAGAGAGACCAAATGCTGTTCTGATTGCTGCAGGTGGAGAATACACAGTACCCAGATACCCTGATTCCTAGCCCAGTGTACTTCCAACAAGACCATCTCAACTCTATGCTTCCAGAGATTTCCCTTCTCTGAATGTGGCCCTGCACTGGCATTATTAGAGAAATTTGTCCTAAAAAATTATAGCAAATGGGTTGTAAAGGGCATCTCCATTGCCCGTCTTTTTTCTTTCTCTTGTAGGCCATCTTTGGCAGCCAGGCACTCTCTAACTCCAGTTTGTGGACAATAAATAATGGTGCAGCTTGCAGAATTTCAAGTGCCACAGCTAGTGGCCAGAAGCCAACCACTCTGCCACAAAAAGTGGTGCCACCTCCAAGTTCTTCCTCCTCGCTGGTCCCCAAGCCCCCAGCCAATCACAAACAAGTCCTCAGAAAGACGACATCCCAGAGGGCCTCCAAGTAAGTTTTCCTTAATCTTCTGTTCAGTTTCTTCTGAGTTGTATCAATTCTGTGCTGAGAGTACTCTTTATTTAGGAGGCCTTCAAAATCCTTTGTACTAAAATGTTGAAGACAGGAACCCCTGCTGGGGACTAAAAGTTAACTGTGGTTCTCAGCCTGGGCTGTAAGTCAGAATCACCTGGGGAGCCAGTGAACCCTGCCAAGGTCGGGTTTATAATTTCATATAAAATTCGGTCCCCCCCCCCCCCACCGCCAACCCTTGTTTGTTGTTTACTCCTAGGTGTTTGAATGTGAAGACACTGGAATTGGATTTCATGGGGTGAGGGGTGGGAGTTAACTTCATTGACATTAGTCAGCAGGCTCTCTAGAGCAACTTATTTCTAATACCTTTTGTAGTATGCCCATTTTACCTCAAAAAGGCATTTCCATGCCTGAATCAAATTTTTTCACATTCCTTCCTTCACTCTATTTCCAGCCATATTTTAGCTAACGAACCAGAAATAGACTAATAAAGAGTATTAGTTCTGACAGCCCTTCTCCATTTAAAATTGGGGAACTTTTAAAAGATGCCTGTAAGAAGCAGGCATTCCCTGGTGGATAAACGCCTAGAGGGGGTTTGTGTATTTCTCTTGCTCTCATTAAGGCTCTCCATTCATTTGTCCTTCACAAAATCAATTTTAGTTGTAAGAACGAATCCTAGGACATAGAAAATGCAGTTCCTCTTTTTTCCGCCTTGGACAGTGAATCAAATTCTGGATTTGGATGGAAACCAATCCCTCGTGGCTGTTTTAATTATACTGCTGCCATTATTCATTTATCCAACAGATATTTACTCGGTGCCTACTAGGTGCCAAGTGCCGTTGTAGGAATAAATCGCATTGTAATGACTTTACAGAACTCTCTGGAGCAGTAGGGAAGGGTAGTCGGAAGGGGGCAGGTTGTGGTCAAAGGCCAAGAGCACAGTAAGAAGGAAGCTGTATGGCTCCTCACCCTGGCAGGAGTAGAGGTGAGTCCTTAAGGGTGCAGCCTCTGGAGCCAGACTGCCTGTGTTAACACCCTCACTCCACAATTTACTAACTGGAGACCTTTGGCAAGTTGCAAGGTCCTTAATCTGTTAGCCTCACTTTCCACAGTTCTGAAGTGGAGATAATGAAGAGTATCTTCTTCATAGGACATTGCTAACTCTTAGCAGAGTTAATACACGTAAAGTACACAGAACAAGACCTAGCCCACAGAAGAACTCAGTGAGCCTTAGTTGCCATCATAAGCATTCCAAAACCATGCTCCCTTTCACAGGTTCGAAAAGCCCACAGTTAGGTAGGAAAATCCGTGAGTCAGATACGAATGTTGAATTTGCCGGTGAGCTCCCTGTTTGTGGCTCCTCTGAGAATTGCCAGCAGCCTGAGATGGCCCAAGATGGCCTGTGTGGCTGGCTGGTCTGCCCCCGGGCAGGGAGGGGTGGGGAGCAGGAGGTGGGCTCTGTCAGCAGGCAGCAGCCTGGACATTTGAAGATGCCGTCCACTGCCCTGAACTCATTGCTGGCAAGAGAACTCTTCAGCCTTTAGAGATGGAATTGCAGCTCTATGGACAAACTTTGCTGCATTTTTGTGGTTTCTTCTCTCTGACAGGCAGGAGTGTGGGAAAACCGGAAACAGCTCAGCACCAAAAATGCACAGAAGGGGGGAAAATGCAAGATTTCTTCAGAATTTAAGAAATATAATCCAAGTATCAAAAGGCATGCTGTAAGGCGTTGTTCCAGGAAATAGTTTCCAATTTGCCTTTAAAATTCTAGCACAAGTCTCTGAAGCTAAATAAGTTAGTACTAATGGAGACCTTAACATTTCTCTCACTTATGTGTAAAATGCACAGTGTTGTGAGGGCCCCACTGTTTTTTTTGTTTTTTTTTTTTTTTTTAAAGATTTTATTTATTTATTCATGAGAGACAGAGAGAGAGAGAGGCAGAGGGAGAAGCAGGCTCCCAAGGAGCAGAGAGCCCGATGCGGGACTCGATCCCAGGACCCTGGGATCATGACCTGAGCCGAAGGCAGACGCTTAACCATCTGAGCCACCCAGGCACCCTGGGGCCCCACTGTTTTTAATATTCTTCGGCCTTTTAGGAAAAGGAATAACATTGTTCTTATCTGACTCGACTCAATGAAAAGTTCCCTCTAAAAAGTATTTGGATAAAGGTTTTTTAAAAATCACCTTTTTATTTTATAGTAATTTCAGATTTACAGAAAGGTTGTAAAGACAGTACACATGAAAACAAGAACACCCAGTTCTCCCCATTGTTAACATCCTGTATGACCATGGTACATTTGAAGAAGGTGCCGTACTGAAAAACTGTCATTATTGGTACATTATTATGAACTATAAACTCCATACTTTATTTGGATTGATGAAGTTATTTTTAATCTAGAGAAAACTTTCATGGCCCCTGAAATTAGGATCCTTAAGTATGAGTCGATAATATTCTTATTGTTCTAAAGTAATTCATGTTCCTAGCCAGCCTAGCAAGTTACTTAACATTTATGTGACTTCATTTCCTATTTAAAATAGGGATAATAATAGTACCTGCCTCATGGGGTTATTAAGAGAAATAGATGAATTAACGTCAAGCACAAATACGGTGCCTGGTACATAATATATGCTGAATAGGTGTTCGGCATTATACTATATCATACTTAGGTTAATTACTAAGATGGCATTTCAAGAAATTTTCATGTAACTTTTTACTTTCTTCCGGCAAGATACATTGCTTCATTTGCTGGGAGCTCATTTCGACCTTTATTCTGGCTCAGTTCAGATTAATCAGGAACCCTCAGTTATGAGTGGTGATACTGAGTCACACTCAGGAATGCCCTAGTTGCCCCAAGAGACACAACTAATGAGAAGTTGTAATGAGCTATTGACCGTGCCAGGCCCTGTGTTTTTGGGTTGAACTTCAAACTTCTCCTAGCACAGAAGTTGGCATTGGACAAATATAGAAGCAATTTCCAAAAGCATCAAAGTTTCCACATCCTAGAGGGTTGAGTTTACAGAACAATAGAACATAAAAGATGGAATGTCGTTTGGATGTTGATGCAAAGGGAGTTGAGAATCAGAGCAGTGGGGTCCTATTTCTTTATGATAATATTCAAGTGACTTTCCCTCTAAAGGTTTCAGTTTGCCATCTGTAAAACAAAACCACTGTCCCCACTGAGTAATTAACCAAAAAACTTGTTTTCTGTCTGTTCCATTGAAAACTTTTTATGAGCACATTCATTTTTTAATCCTGTTGCTTTACAGCCATTTCTTCATCCCTGCTTGGCCCAGAAAGTCTTTGTTGTAGTTCTCAGATTCATATACTTTTATTTCCTTTAGCTAAATCTCCTTGGTCAGTTCTGTGAAGAGAACGATTTAAACTTTTTTTCCCCTTTCCATAGTGCCAAGAGCCTTGCTTGATTTTCCTCTCTAGTGTTTGCAGCACGTCATAATTTAGTACCCACTTCAGATCCTCCTTTTACAACTATTTGTGGTATTTCTCCCAAACAGCTGAACCAAGAGGGATGACAGGCTAGGAGCAACTACACGCCTATGAACTGTGTCTTCCTTGTAAATGACCTTTTTCTCAGAGCCAGAATCGTACTCTCCAGGAAATATAGAGAAAGAAACCTGAGGAGATTCAAGTTTGCCAGGGACATGGGCAAAACTCATGGACTAGCCATGACTGGGAAGGGCAGAGTCAAAGCTGTGGTACCTGGGGCTTCTCTGAAGAAAGAAAACGGCGAAAAAAAAACCCAGACTTAGCTAAAGTGCTTTTCTTTAAATAGCTGGGATTAAATGCCCAAGTTGTAGGATATTCTGCATCAGGGTGACCTCAGTGGAAATTGAAGGTAACTTCTGTGTCAGCACCCAGGACAGTGGTGTTTGTTAATGGCTGCTGGGCATCGGGAAGGGAGGAGGGTGGCCAGGAGCCCAGCAGCATGGGGAGACTAGTACCAGTTCATGGGACCTGAATATGTATTGATATGAGCAATATGATGAAAGATGCAAAGATGCTCAGAGATTAAGGTCAGAGAGATATAAAAATGAAGATCAGGTTTAAAAAAATATGCTCTATTTTTTTAACATATGAGTCATTAACTAATGTGAGGCAAAGTGATCAAGAGTTCTAACAGTCCAAAAGTAGGTTCTTGATATGAGGATCCAAGGAGTCATATTGTAGCCAACCATCTTCTGTCAGTCTTTCAGCCTTTTTTATTATGTGTAGTTTCAAGAAATACGATCAAATCTGTAGCATATCCATCCTTAAATACAGGATTCTCTAAATTATGTATTTCCAAAATATATAATGCTAGACTTTTAGTGCTGAAAGATAAAAGACTGCAGGCATAGTGAAAGGCTGTGAGTGGAGCAAGGTCCACAGGTGGTCAGTGGCAGAGCCAAAGCCGAATCTGGGTCACCTACTGTGCTAACCCCAGACTCTTCCCAATAGACCACTGATTTCAAAGGCCCCCCACCAACCTGTTCAGATCCATTCTGTACAGCAAATGACAGGTTAATAATCCTAAAATACTGCCTCAGGGAAAATGCAATGTAAGCACTTAAGAGCACGCTCCCTTCTCTTTCCACACCAGTTTTACTACTTAAGTGGCCACTGAAATACTCAAAAGGGGGAAGAATTATTGTCACTCTCCTACTGAAGTGTTGGGAGAACTTCTGTTAGATGTAGCACAAGAAGGATTGAATTGAACAATACTGAAGGCTTTTATATACTTCCTTCCTGTGAGAGTGAAGTCTAGGAAATGACTGGGAGACCGGGAATATACCAGACAACACCCTGTCACTCTAAGGGGAAGGTCCTGGAAGTACAAAGAAAGGGGGTGGGGAGAGCTAGTCAAGGGGTCTGCCACTTAGACTCTTTCCTCTATCAGCCCTTAGCATTTGGACCTCAGTGGTGGCGTTAGGAGATCTTAGGGTTTTGCTTTTGGCATGGATGATGACATCAGTCAGAGAACTGGGTGCTAGTAACCACACCGAACCAGAAGTTGCTGCTGGCATGTGTATGGTCCAGTGAGGAGAGGAAGTACATGAGAGTCATGGAATGATGGGTCTTCCTTTGGTGATTCATACTTGGGTAATTTAAATTAAAATCTTACTTCTCATCCCTGCCACTGGGATGTAAAAACAGTTGTTAAAATGGTAATATAACTGGGGCACTTGGTAATATAATGGGTGGCTCAGTCAGTTAAGTGTCTGCCTTCGGCTCAGGTCCTGATCCCAGGGTCCTGGAATCGAGCCCCGTGTTGGGCTCCCTGCTCAGCAGGGAGCCTGCTTCTCCCTCTCCTCCCCGCTCATGCTCTCTGTCACTATCTCTGTCTCTCTCTCAAATAAATAAATGAAATCTTGTTTTAAAAAATGGTAATATACCTGTTGGATATTTCCCATCTCTCACTTTTCTTTCTTATCTGAGTAGGAAAATCTTTTAAAAATATTTGGGCAGTATCTTATGGATTTTATAGAATCCAAATCAGTTCCTCCATGATCATAAGTCTTTAATGGCAAACTTAGATTTTCCTCTCTGAGGATGGGCAAATATTTAAAAATCTTGGGGCATAGGAATAGATGGTATAGCTTAAAAGAGAGCTCAATGAAGAAGACTCAGGGGCGCTGCCAACCTCTGAAATAAGTTCAAGCAAGCAAGAAAACAACATTTTAGAAAATCCTTAATGTATATTCTTGACAAAATTTAAGCATAGAGCACATTGATGTGTAGTGCTTAAAAAAGCTATCTCATGGGGCGCCTGGGTGGCTCAGTTGGTTAAGCGACTGCCTTCGGCTCAGGTCATGATCCTGGAGTCCCGGGATCGAGTCCCGCATCGGGCTCCCTGCTCAGCAGGGAGTCTCCTTCTCCCTCTGACCCTCCCCCCTCTCATGCTCTATCTCATTCTCTCAAATAAATAAATAAAATCTTTAAAAAAAAAAAAAAGCTATCTCATGTAGAGAGTAAGTAGTCTGTGGTCAGGGAGAAAATGAGAAATACCTAAGTGAAAAACTGGGTTAAACATGATTATTGGGCACTGCAGAAAATTGAATTAGTGAAATAGAGGACAGATTTCAAAAATTCTTTCAAAATTCTGAGGACAAAGTATATAAAGATAAAAATGTTGACAAAAGGTGGATTCACCCTAAGATAATGCATTCCAGAAAGGGAATAGAAGTAGTAGTCATTATTACCAGCAAAACAGCCCTAAAATAAGGACATGAAGGGTTTTGAACAATATAATTAATGACATTAAATTAATAGATACACAGTTTTGTGCCCTGCAGAGCTCCCATGGAATATTTTTCAAAACTAGAACATTTCAATTAAAGCCTCAAAAAGTAGCAATTATGATACAGAATTATATCATTCTCTGACCATTTTACAATAAATGAAATATTAAAAGCCTGGACAGAATGCCCAAGTAGTTTGGGAATTTTTAAACATTCTTTTAAGTAACTTGGATCAGAATGATATTGCAAACTATGTTGAAAGTAAGAATTATACACATCAGAACAAGACAAGATGCCTACTTTTGCCACTTTAATTCAACATAGTATTGGAAATCCCAAACAGAGCAGTTAGGCAAGAAAATGAAATAAAAAACATACAAATTGGAAAGGAAGAAGTAAAACTATCATGATATGCAGATGATTTGATATTATATATAGAAAATACATAATGTTTTCTAAAGACTCCACCAAAAGCTGTTAGAACTAGTATATGAATTCAGTAAAGTTTCAAGATACAAGATCAATATACAAAATCAGTTGCATTTCTATACACTAACAACAGACCATCAGAAAGAGAAATTAAGAAAACAGTCCTGTTTATAATTGCATCAAAAAGAATAAAATACCTAGAAATAAATTTAACCAAGGAGGTGAAAGATCTATACACTGAACTCTGTAAGACATTTGTGAAAGAAATTGAAAAAAGACACAAAAATAAATAGAAGGATATTCTATGTTCATGGATTGGAAGAATTAATATTGTCAAGATGTAAATATTATACAAGGCAATCTACAGATACAGTGTAATCCATATCAAAATGAAAAGGTAACCTGTCAGATGGGATAAAATATTTGCAAATCATATATCTGATAAGGGGTTAATATCCAAAATATCTGAAGAACTCATACAACTCAGTAGCAAGAACAAACAATCCAATTAAAAATGGCAGAAGAACCAAATAGACATTTTTTCACAGACATACAAATGGCTAACAGGTACATGGAAAGGTGCTCAACATTACTAATCATCAGGGAAAGGCAGATCAAAACCGCAAGGAGATATCACCTCACACCTGTCATCAGAAAGATAAGAGATAAGTGTTGGCAAGGATGTGCACTGTCGGTAGGAATGTAAATTGGTGCAGCCACTATAAAAAACAGTATGAAGGTTCCTCAAAAAATAAAAAATAGAGCTATCATATGATTCAGAATCCCACTTCTGGGTATACATCCAAAGGAAATGAAAACAGGATATTGAAAAGATATCTGCACTCCCATGTTCATTGCAGCATTATTCACAATAGCCAAGATAGGGAAACAACCTCTGTGTCCATCAGTGGATGAATGGATAAAGAAGATGTGTACACACACACACACACACACACACACTAGAATATTACTGAGCCATGAGAAAGAAGGAAATCCTGCCATTTGTGACAACATGAATGGACTTTGAGGGCATTAAGCTAAGTGAAGTAAGTGAGGCAGAGAAAGGCAATACTGCATGGTATCATTTAAATGTGGAGTTGAAAAAAAAAAAGTCAAACTCATAGAAACCAAATAGGAGAGTGGTTGCCAGGAGCTGGGGGGTGGGGAAAACAGGGAGAGTTTGGTGAAGGGTACAAACTTTCAGCTACAGATGATCTGAGGGTCTAATGTAAAATGTGGTGACTATGGTTTATGACACTGTATTGTATAATTAAAATTTGCTAAGAGAGTAGAACTTAAATCTTTTCACCAAATAAGTAAGTGATGGATGCATTACATAACTAGAAGGGGGGGGGGATCCTTTCACAATGTATATGTATGTCAAATCACTACAATATATACTTTAAATATCTTACAATTTTATGTCAATTATACCTCAATTAAGCTGAAATATTTTTTAAAAATAATAAGAACTGTATTTATCAAAACTTATATTTGAAATGTAGTCAAAGATATACTCAAAGATAAGTTCATAATCTTAGTTATTTTCATTGTTATAGTGTAGGAAGATTGAAAAGAAATTAACCAAGATATAAATGGCAGATTGGCTTCAACTGATATATTGGCTTCAGCTGATTATCTAGAGTGTCTTGTTGACATGAATTAATGGCACTTTTCTGAGCCTGGCAAGAAAGAGTGCTTTGATAGATTAGTAATGTCTGCTGCAGACAGGAAATATGAGTAGTGAATATGCACACCACATATTTGTCATACCTGAACTAAGGTTTCCTTTCTTGAAGTTAGAAAAGGGTCAGTAAAACAAAACTAAGAAAAACAGATCAAAGGAAATGAAGAAGAAAAGGAATATAAAGTGAAAAGCAATAAAAAGTTAAATTCAAAATCTTATTTAGTTTGGGGTAGGGGGACAGGGAAGGAGAAAATAAATATAGCTCTGCCAGAAAAAGAAGATAATTAAAAATAAAAAGGTTTTAAAAGTAGATGCAGGGTTGGGGTGCCTGGGTGGCACAGTCAGTTAAGCGTCTGACCCTTGGTTTGGGCTCAGGTCGTGATCTCAGGGTTGTAAGATCAAGCCCCGTGTTGGGCTCCACACTCAGCACAAAGTCAACTGGAGATTCTCCCTCCCTCTCTGTCCCTCCCTCTCTCGATCAAATAAATAAATCTTTAAAAAAAATAAAAGTAGATATAGGGGAGATTAAAAAATTATGAGGACACTGCATAGTTGGATGCTACTAAATTTTAAAAACTGGATGAAAGTTTTTTCAAATATTTTCAAAAATATTACCTATCAAAATTGGTTCTTGAATAAAAGGAACACCCAAGTAGAACAAGGTAGAAATCTTTAAACTATCCACATTTGTTCTTAAATCGGGTACATGAGTAGGCCTAGGAAGCAATTTGAAATAATCGTCTCTAAAATAGTTCTTTGAACCTTTTTTCCAGAATCTTTGGAGGCTTCCAGGTGCCTACAAGATAAAGTTGAGAGTCCTTACTCTGACATTAAAGCCTTCTGCAGTATGTCCTCTATGCTGTCTGTAGCCTTCCCTACACTATCTTACAGTCAGCTCCACACACATGCTTCCATTCGTTGTTCCTCCATGCTTATGTTATCCCCTCTTCCTTGTGTCCTTTGCCCTCTTGAATCTAAGTCCTGTGTTTTATTCACCTTGTGCCCTTTGCCCTCTTGAATCTAAGTCCTGTGTTTTATTCAAGATCAGGTTTTAATTTATCACCTTCATGCAGCTTTGCCAAGCACCTCAGCCAACTGTGCCATCTACTTCCTTGTCTGAGTTTTACTTTTTATATGTGTTCTTCTTCCCATAAGTCTCTAGGGACAGATATCTTGTCTTTACCCTTTTATCACACATATATTGAATGCCCATTGTGCTGGGCATTCCTATAAATATTGGTGATAAGACCAGTGGACAGGACAGATACAAGCCCAATTTCCATGAATTTTATTTTTAAGAGAGGAGAGAGAAATGTATTCCTCAGCCCCTGAGCTAGCTTCTGTTCATGACGAGTTCTCAGGCAGTGGTGGGAGAAGAGGCAGTGGTGAAGATGGAGATGTGCTAGAGGTGGTGGTTGAAGTGGTGGTGGTGACACAGGATTGTGTATCAGGCTGTATGTGTCAGGGATCACCAAATAGCAATGATCTCATCAGTAATTATACCATGTAGAGTAGTAGTGTACGGGAGGCAGGAGAGCACAATATTTCTAATTAAATTTTAATCCTGGCTCCTTCATTCAATTGACTGTTATTTGGGGCTACTTCTAAGCCTGTTTCATTATCTGTAAAATATTACCTACATCATGGAGTGGTTCTTAGGATTAAATGAGATAAATAAAGAAATAAATGTCCTCAGCTAAAAAAATTCATCCCATGTACCAAAATGAATGCACATCTTTCTATTTTTTTTTAAATTTTATTTTATTATGTTCTGTTAATCACCATACATTACATCATTAATTTTTGATGTAGTGTTCCATGATTCATTGTTTGCGTATAACACCCAGTGCTCCATTCAATAGGTGCCCTCTTTAATACCCATCACCAGGCTAACCCCTCCCCCCACCCCCCTTCCCTCTAGAACCCTCACTTTGTTTCTCAGAGTCCATAGTCTCTCATGGTTCGTCTCCCCCTCCGATTTCCCCCCCTTCATTTTT
Organism: Neomonachus schauinslandi; assembly: GCF_002201575.2. NCBI lineage: Eukaryota > Metazoa > Chordata > Mammalia > Carnivora > Phocidae > Neomonachus > Neomonachus schauinslandi. Next base: position 25,636,812 of record NC_058411.1, on the reverse strand, counting down.
CCCTTCCTGCTATCTTCTTTTTTTTTTTTTAACATATAATGTATTATTGTTTCAGAGGTACAGGTCTGTGATTCAACAGTCTTATACAATTCACAGCGCTCACCATAGCACATACCCTCCCCAATGTCTATCACCCAGCCAC